>NW_020191054.1:0-21472 GCF_002263795.3 Bos taurus
ATATTTGGTATTCTGTTTTAAAATGACAGACTCTTTTCTTATTGTAATACACGTACTTTCTATTTTCTAGACATTGAGACTAAATCAGATCTTCTGCTATCTTTTACAGTTTTTCACATAAGTGAAGCAGAGATCAGGAAATTAGCTTTTATATGTCTTCAGACACTGCTTTTGAGTTCAAATTTGTCCCTAATCACATAGGAGATATTCAAAGTACTTTCTAGCTGCAATTCATCTCTAACTAGTTTTCTATTCCACAACAATAATGACATTGCTATATGACGTTCCAGTTTGTTTAAACTCTGGCAAAGGTAAAAAAGTGGAAAAGGTAGTACTGGTATTGGCAATTAAAAAGCTAAAGATCATCAAAGATTGCTAAAAATCTTTCATTAAAATATTTACTGAAATGAATACTTTGATGTACTTGTAACCATAGCCTAATTTTTCAACCTAAATTTGCCACCTCACATGAGATCTCACAGGTGGTTCTATGACCACGAGGCTCACCTTGGGGTGTTTCATAACACATAGATGGATCTATGAGACTCACTTTACCACAGACTGAGGTTCAGCAGGGTGGCAGGGTGGCAGAGAAAATGTGAGGTGGACATTTCTTTAACAGATCACTGATGATTCTAACATAAACCAATTTTGAAAATCCCCACAGACAGCAATAAAATAACCTTAGAACAATAAGCTGTTTAAAGTTCACCTAGTGACAAGTGTCTTGCTTTAAAATAGTAAAATAAATTAAAGAAATAAGTTAGATAGCCCTAAACCTAGTGTTTATTCCTCATCATTCTGAATTTACAAAGTACATCTGGAAAAATTTAATGAAGGAGCTTAAAAGCCAAACTCTTCCAAAACTGTTCTATCCAAAGTTAAGTAGATAATGCTTAAACATTTCTGTAGCTCTGGGATCACAGATGACATCTGTGACCTGTAATTGTGAGGTGGGTATTTTCTTACTTTAAAAATAACTGTTAATCCCTCTATCTAAAAGGATTGTCTTAATTAAGGGAAGGATGGGAATAGAAATCTGTAAATTTAATCCTGTGTGGCAAATACTAAAATGCAAATTATGAATCTGTTTTAAAAAGTAATATTGTCTGTGTTTCCATCCATGAAAATTTCCATAAAAAGCTAAGGCAGCTTTTCAGATAATTTAGACTTAGATACTTTTGTTTAAAATATTCATTGAAGTTACAGAAAGGAGATTTTTAGTTTGAATTAACTAAATGGCTTTCTTAATCCTTTACTTCATTATGCATGGGTGGTTATCCTTTGTTTACTCTGAAGTCTTTCTTTAAATATTAGATTTTAATTTCAAGCTAATTTGATGTATGTGGTTACTTCAATTAGTTTCCTTTTACCTTAAAACATAAATATAAATCTGGAAAATATTTACTTTGTCAAATATTTTACACACTAAATAAGACCAGTTGCTATTTAATAATTATGGTTTATTATGTCTTTTCAACTAAATACTTCATAAATTACAAGAATAATTACTAACCAGGGTGTTTAATAAATACTTAACTAGTACTGTATTAGATACTGGCACACACTGAGCTTTTAAATTTTTTAAATCAGGGGAAAAATGCTTTCAACACTCTGTGGGTCCTAATACTGCACAGCCTTGGAACACTGGATTCTACACCAGTCAATATCAAGGATGCACTTATCTAACACTTTTCCTTAAGCAGCTCCCAAAGTGCTCTGCTAGCTGGAAGCATAGAGTCTTGCTGGGATGGCTCTTTATATAACAATCCAAAGCTAAAAGAAAGGTAATGGAATGCAGTTCTCCTGTGGGAGCACAGTCTATTTCGTTCAGTAATTAAACCCTATGGAATAAACAAGAAGCAAAGCACTCAACAGCTGAGCATGATCAGACACTGGCTCCCATATCAGAGACGAGTCCTGGATGCCAGAATCACTTAGCTGATTTGTGTCTACGTGCACCAGCAATCATAAGACATGATCCAGAATTCCAAACTTGTTTTTGTAGATACTATTGACTGTAATTATTGCTGAAACCAGCTTGGATCCACTTGAATATTATTTCACACGCATGACTGAATTGTATTTTTTTTGCTGCCATCTTTTGGCTTCCAACCTCTGGCTCTGAAAATAGTATCCCAATTATTACATCTGGCTAATAACTCTGAGATTTTCAGGTGGTAATTCTAATGCTGGAACCTCAGCCTTCCCAAAAAGATTCTGATTTGGTACTTCTCCTTGGTCTCAATGACCTCAGTGGTCTCTAGTTTAAAAATAAAACAAAATGAAATACACATCTAATCCTCTACTATAAGACCTACCTAAGTCTTTTCCAGCTTCAAAAACTAAAATGAGCTCTAAAGGGTTTATTGTTGCTGCTGCTGCCAAGTCACTTCAGTCGTGTCCGACTCTGTGCGACCCAATAGATGGCAGCCCACCAGGCTCCCCCGTCCCTGGGATTCTCTAGGCAAGAATACTGGAGTGGGTTGCCATTTCCTTCTCCAATGCATGAAAGTGAAAAGTGAAAGTGAAGTTGCTCAGTCGTGTCCAACTCTTAGCGACCCCATGGACTGCAGCCTACCAGGCTCCTCCGCCCATGGGATTTTCCAGCCAAGAGTACTGGAGTAGGGTGCCATTGCCTTTTGTTTGACTGTAATTAAGTAAGAAAAGAAGCACAGTATTAGGCAAAGACAAGGAACCAAGTAAACATCTGCTAATGCTTTACTGGAGAGACTGATAATTCAATTTAACAATAATTTATTGAGCATCTTCTGTGTTTTCTGAACCATGCTAGGAATTAAAAGGCAAGAGCTAATATATAAAATTATGTGGGACAGTGTCAGTAGTCAAGCAGTTTGCTGTGTCATTAGGAGGATGTGACTCCCACAGCTAAGTCAGGTTGAAAAAATACCTGGTACAATACAATCAATATTTAAAACATAAATAGAATATTGAATGTAAGGGTCAAAGAAGGCTCAAGCACCAGGGACCATTATAGGTCTAAATACTTCATCTTAAAGAAGAACTGGGGTCCAGGTTGGGCTTAGTACAGACAAGATGAGAGCTTCCCTGGTGGCTCAAATGGTAAAGAATCTGCCTGCAAAGCAGGAGACCTGGGTTTAATCCCCAGATCATGAAGATCCCCTGGACAAGAGAATGGCTACCCACTCCAGTGTTCTTGCCTGGAGAATTCCATGGACAAGAAGGAACTTGGCAGGTTACTACCATGGGATCACAAAGAGTCACACACAACTGACTTTCAGACAAAACTGACTTTCACTTTCACTTTTCATTTTTTTCACAAATAAGATGACAGAGTCATTTCAAAGCATTGAGATGAGGGTGAGGTTGGTGTGTGCCTTAGGACACTAGTTTAAAAGCCACAGAAAATTTGTTTAAAGTTATCAAGTTACTTAAGCCATGTGTGGCCATTCAAATGTGACACATTGAAACTTGGGAGGAAAAAAACTAGCAAGGGCCTTGAAAAAATAAAAGCAAAACAAAGTCTATGCAAAGCAGTATCACAGTTATAGGGCTTCCCAGATAGCTCAGAAGTAAAGAATCTGCCTGCAATACAAGAGACCTGGGTTCGATCCCTGGATCGGGAACATACCCTGGAGAAGGGAATGGCAACCCACTCCAGTATTCTTGCCTGAAGAATTCCATGGACAGAAGAACCTGGCAGGCTATAGTCCACAGGGGTCATAAAGAGTCGAACACACACATCAAAGTTGTAAATACACTGACAGAGATCATAAAGCAATAAAGATAAGAACTTTAAGAGAATCCTGAAAATGGAAACAAACCATTCTGAGTGGGGAAAGGATATTTCTTAGCACATCCTTGTTGAAAAGGAGGAAACCTGGATGGCACTGGAGGGCCACTGTCCCAGGCCATAGAGAAGAATGAATGAGTAATTTTCACCACACAAAAACCTTATGATAGATGATTTTAAAAAGGAAGAGAAAGAGACTTGGATTGAAATGCTATTTTTCCTGGGGAAATGTTGAACCACATATTTCTGTAGAGTTACGTAGGGTTATGGAAAATCTTAAACAAGCAAAATAAGATTGATGGGAATAATGTGAGGGAGAAAAATAAAGCAGAAAAATACTAAAAAGTTCTTGTTCTAGGTTTATAAGAATGTGCAATGTAATAATACATTTCTAAAATGGTCTGTTTTTTCTGTTTTGTCTGATAGTTGGAATTCACTTTGTGATTATATTTGGTATGTACAAGCATCCTTTGCAATTAGAAAAACATCCATTTAATGTAGACATTCTGCCCCTGCAGAATTCTCAGAAGCAACTAAACCATCAGCTTACAAAACTCAAGACAGAAAGATGGCTCAGATAAATCCTGAAGGTACTTGATTTTATTCTCTGGAAAGTATAGCTCCTAATTTTTGATACCTCTATTTTCTGAAGTTGAAACAGATTACAGTGCAGCTAAGGAGTTCATTTCAGTCTTTTGAAGCATCGATAGCAATTCTCACAACCCCATAAAATGTGTGATAATTACAACAGGCACTGTTGGATTAGTTTGGATTCTTCAGTTCAGTTCAGTCGCCCAGTCGTGTCTGACTCATTGTGACTCCATGGACTGCAGCACACCAGGCCTCCCTGTCCATCACCAGCTCCTGGAATTTACCCAAACTCATTGTCCATTGAGTCGGTGATGCCATTCACCATCTGATCCTCTGTTGTCCCCTTCTCCTCCTGCCTTCAATCTTTCCCAGTATCAAGGTCTTTTCAAATGAGTCAGTTCTTCGCATCAAGTGGTCAGAGTATTGGAGTTTCAGCTTCAACATCAGTCCTCCCAATGAATATTCAGGACTGATTTCCTTTAGGATAGACTGGTTGGATCTCTTTGTAGTCCAAGGGACTCTCAGATGTCTCCTCCAACACTATAAAGCATCAATTCTTTGGCAATCAGCTTTTTTTATAGTCCAGCTCTCACATCCATACATGACCACTGGAAAAACCATAGCCATGACTAGACAGACCTTTGTTGGCAAAGTAATGTCTCTGCTTTTTAATATGCTATCTAGGTTGGTCATAGATTTTCTTCCAAGGAGTAAGCATCCTTTAATTTCATGGCTGCAGTCACCATCTGCAGTGATTTTGGAGCCCCCCAAAATAAAGTCTGCCACTGTTTCTCCATCTATTTGCCATGAAGTGATGGGATCAGATGCCATGATCTTAGTTTTCTGAGTGTTGAACTTTAAGCCAACTTTTAACTCTCCTCTTTCACTTTCATGAAGAGGTTCTTTAGTTCTTCTACACTGTCTGCCATAAGGGTGGTGTCATCTGCATATCTGAGGTTATTGATCAGCAATCTTGATTTCGGCTTGTGCTTCCTCCAGCCCAGTGTTTCTCTTGATGTACTCTGCATATAAGTTAAATAAGCAGGGTGACAATATACAGCCTTGACATACTCCTTTTCCTATCTGGAACCAGTCTGTTGTTCCATGTCCAGTTCTAATTGTTGCTTCCTGACCTGCGTATAAGTTTCTCAAGAGGCAGGTCAGGTGGCCTGGTCTTCCCACCTCCTTCAGAATTTTCCACAGTTTATTGTGATCCACACAGTCAAAGGCTTTGCTATTGTTAATAAAGCAGAAATAAATATTTTTCTGGAACTCTCTTGCTTTTTTGATGATCCAGTGGATGTTGGCAATTTGATCTCTGGTTTCTCTGCTTTTTCCAAATATAGCTTGAACATCTGGAAGTTCACAGTTCACATATTGTTGAAGCCTGGCTTGGAGAATTTTGAGCATTACTTTACTACCATGTGAGATGTGTGCAATTGTGTGGCAGTTTGAGCATTCTTTGGCATTGCCTTTCTTTGGGATTGGATTGAAAACTCACTTTTCTAGTCCTGTGTCCACTGCTGAGTTTTCCAAATTTGCTGGCATATTTAGTGTAGCACTTTCACAGCATCGATTTGAAATAGCTCAACTGGAATTCCATCACCTCCACTAGCTTTGTTCGTAGTGATGATTCCTAAGGCCCACTTGACTTCCTATTCCAAGATGTCTTGCTCTAGGGGAGTGATCACACCATTGTGATTATCTAGGTCATGAAGATTTTTTTCGTACAGTTCTTCTGTGTATTCTTGCCACCTCTTCTTAATATCTTCTGCTTTTGTTAGGTCCATACCATTTCTGTCCTTTGTTTAGCCCATCTTTGCATGAAATGTTCCCTTGGTATCTCTAATTTTCTTGAAGAGATGTCTGCTGCTGCTCCTGCTGCTGCTGCTGCTAAGTCACTTCAGTCATGTCCGACTCTGTGCGACCCCTTAGACTGCAGCCCATCAGGCTCCCCTGTCCCTGGGATTCTCCAGGCAAGAACACTGGAGTGGGTTGCCATTTCCTTCTCCCATGTATGAAAGTGAAGTTGCTCAGTCGTGTCTGACTCTTAGTGACCCCACGGACTGCAGCCTACCAAGCTCCTTTGTCCATGGGATTTTCCAGGCAAGAGTACTAGAGAGGGGGTGCCATTGCCTTCTCTGGAAGAGATCTCTAGTCCTTTCCATTCTATTGTTTTCCTCTATTTCTTTGCACTGATAATTAAGGAGGGCTTTCTTATCTCTCCTTGCTATTCTTTGGAACTCTGCATTCAAATAGGTATATCTTTCCTTTACTCCTTTGGTTTTTGCTTCTCTTCTTTTCACAGCTATATGACAAAAGAATATCATCAGAAACAGCATCTTCTTTTTAGTTTCCTAAGACTGATATTTGCTCCTTTATAAATTGCTAGGAAAGAAAAGGATCATTTTCTTCAATTATCTTAAAAAATGATGTTAGAATTAATAAAAATTCTAAAGAATGTAAGCATATATTAATATTTACTTAGCCTTGTGGACATAGTTTAGGATTAAATAGAGATGATTTTTTGATGCTGTAATTTTCTTTCTTGGGCAGACAAATTGAATGAAAATTTTGTTTAAAAACCAAGATTTATTTTTTGCAGATAAAATTATATAGCCTTGTTCTCCTAGTACATATTAATACAAGTTAATCAACAAGTTCAAATTAATCAAGTTCATCTTTGCTAATGTCCTCTATGACTTTCAAAATATTCATACATCAGTTGAACTAGGAACAAATAGGACAGAAATAAATCCTTAAGGCAAATATATATCATTTCTTCACATTTCAGAAAATGAAAAGTAGTCACCCTATGGATGCACTGGCATCTAGGAGGGAGCTGGATTCACGGTCGGTTTTCAAGCCACTTGTTGCTTCAGAACTTTTTCGCACAGGTCTCCAAGGAATGGAATAGGGATCATTTCACACCAGTGGTATTGCTCCACTGCACCATCAGAATCTCTACTGTCCCAGAAACCTCAGCCTCCTTGGAGTCCAGCAGCATAGCTCCTCTCAGACTTTCAATGGATTAAAGAAGGAAATAGTAGTTTCTCCTCACTCATGTCAAAACTCTGACTTAATGCATCATAATATTAAAGCGAAAATTTATGTGCTTCTTGCCTTGGACTGCAAGGAGATCCAACCAGTCCATTCTGAAGGAGATCAGCCCTGGGATTTCTTTGGAAGGAATGATGCTAAAGCTGAAACTCCAGTACTTTGGCCACCTCATGCGAAGAGTTAACTCACTGGAAAAGACTCTGATGCTGGGAGGGATTGGGGGCAGGAGGAGAAGGGGATGACAGAGGATGAAATGGCTGGATGGCATCACTGACTGGATGGACGTGAGTCTCCGTGAACTCCGGGAGTTGGTGATGGACAGAGAGGCCTGACATGCTGCGATTCATAGGGTCGCGAAGAGTCAGACACGACTGAGCAACTGAACTGAACTGAACTGAACTGTTTGGTTTCAAGATATTAAGCAAACGACAATTGGCCCCGACATTCCTAATCAAGTACACACACACACACACATCTCAAAAACACAAAATAAATAACATTTTAGACTCCTAAATAAACTTTAAGTCCAGATGTGTATATATATATATATATATATATATGCTCAAATATTATTTGTTTGCAAGCCCTATAAATGATTTTCTCCTCCTAGTCTTTATTCAGTGAAAGTTGAAAACAGAATCATAGAGTTTTATATTTGGCAGTAAAAATGGAAAGCACCCTACCATTTTATAGATGACCAGATTAAGTCCCAGTAGACTGTTCTAACATATTTGGAGACTAGTTGAAGGTAGAGTTAAGGCAGAACAGTCTCCTGATCCACAGAGATTCCTCCCCTATTGCCATGATCTGGCATAATCTTATGAATATAAAGCTTAGATTTGTTATAAGTAAAGACAAGCTATGTAATAAATATTTATGAACATAATTAATATATTTTTTTAGTACTAGCTGTTCTGTGAAATATATTTTATGGTACAAAATGTGAATTACATGTATCTCTTCTTTGGAAACCTCATTTTATTAAATACTGTATTTATTTATTTAATTTTAATTGGAGGATAACTACTTTACTGCTTACAATATTGTGATGGTTTTTGCCATACATCCACATGACACAGAGATGGATGCATATAGGCAGATGCCAGTGAAATTTGCAGCTCTGCTATCACAGCCAGAGTGCTACCAAAAGCCTGGATCCAGCAGATGCTGTGCTATGATCCTGAGAAGGAATAGTCTCAGCTGACACTTTGATCTTGGACTTTAAGTTTCAAGAACCGTGAGACAATAGACTTTTTACTGTTGAAGCCATTCGGTTTTTGGTACTTTGTTATGGCAGCCCTAGGAAACTAATTGACTCCTACTGACAGATCCTTTGAATCATTTTTTTTTTTTTTTTTTACTATTTACCCTGTCCTAACAGTGTAAAGTAACACACTTTTGGAGCATTACTAAAAATAACTGGCTACAATCCCATTTGAAAACCTATTTTAAGAGACCATTGAGTATACAAAACCATCCCTTAATCCTTTTGAGAACAAAATTGTTTATACTTATTTTTAAACCAGCGTGTATCTTCCATGCAGAATTTTAGAAATAAGTAAATGAAAGAAGAAATGAGCTACTTACTAATTGTGAGAAGGTAATATAATGGTCTTAGATGAAAAACAAATATTAAATTCACTAAATATTCTCTTTGCATATATTCTTATTTTAAAATTAATGTCATGCTCTAAATTATTTTCAGGTATAGATGAAAATACTATGTCAGCATTTTAATTTACCATTACAAAAAGAATATCATGATTAGAAAATAAGGAACAACTGAAACTTATTCCCCATTTGTTGCTTATATGTATTTTTGATGAATTAATAAAATTTTGGCTAAACATGATCTATTCTTTATTCAGACAACTAAGATAGGTCTGCAAAGTGTCAGACATGACTGACTGACTGAACTGAACCGAACTGAGTGAAGAAGGGTCTGCTTTCTTTCTAGGAAAAAGGAAAGGAATCTTTGAAGGATAAATTTATATTTCTACATTTCAAATACTGACAAAAAGAATCAGTAAAAGCACTCAGATATCTTTGTTTATAAGTAAACAATATATTTTCTTCCTCATTAAATCTAGTGATTTTTTTCTTCAAACTAGACAAACGTTCCAGTGAGTGGAAAATAACAGGTGTACAAAACTTAGAAAGTAATTCACTGAAACCTGAGCATCAAGAAAGCCATGCTACTAATACACCTGGGAAAACGGAAATGATATTCCAGGGGCCATCCAGGCTTCCATATTAGGAAGTGCGTTCAACAGGAAAGCAGCCCGTGTGAGAGGCGCAAGTTGGGAGCCTATGAGGCACGACAGGAAATGAGCTGCCAAAGGTCAGGCGGAGGCAGACAGTCTGGGGGTGGAGTCTTAGCCGAAGACTTGTATCTTCTGGGTCCTGAGATGGCATGTACCTCAGGTAATGAGAGAGACCATCAACAACAGCCAAAACACCGTTCAGTGTTTTGGATAACAATGGGCCTCAAATTCTGGAGAAACCGCTAAGGATAGAAAGAAGAGACCAAGAATGATGCAGTGAGCGCCGTGAGCAGAAAAAAAAAAAAAAAAAGCAGCTTTAAAGTGGCCTGAGAATGAAGAGTCCACACCAGGGTCTGCATGGTGTTTTTCCCTAATGTGAGGTGAGAGGGGCTTGAATGAGCTAGAGAAAAGCGTGGGAATGATGCTAAGTGGTTGAAATCAAGGGGCCTGGCCAAGGAGGTGTGTCCTGAAATAATGGAACACTTATTCCTTGCCTTGAACATAGTCTAGCAGGTAGAAGGAAGGTTTTGACAATCCGAGATCTGTGAAAGTCAAAACAGGCTACTTCCCCCCTGCCCTGTATTTTAGGAACAAACTTTATTGTCCGAATAAGGATGCACAACCACTTACTGGGATGATTAAGGAATAAATCAACACATATTTTTAAAGAGTGAATCAGTAACTTCTGAAATGTCTTTTATTATTATTATTTTATTTAAATTTATTTATTTTAATTAGAGGCTAATTACTTTACAATGCTGTATTGGTTTTGCCATACATCAACATGAATCCGCCATGGGTGTACACGTGTTCTCAATCCTGAACCCCCCTCCCACCTCCCTCCCCATACCATCCCTCTGGGTGATCCCAGTGCACCAGCCCCAAGCATCCTGTATCCTGCATCGAATTAACTGGAAGTTCTATGCCATTAGGTTCTGTGTTTGTCCTTTGTACCTAAGATTGTTCCTTGTATAAAGGTGGTAACATTTTAAAGTTATATATTTTAGTAAAGGAAAATTCAATGTGGGTAGGAAGAGTATCTGTAGCTGTGGAACACATGTATACCTGTGGTGGATTCATTTTGATATTTGGCAAAACTAATACAATTATGTAAAGTTTAAAAATAAATAAAATTAATTAAAAAAAATAAAACAAAAAGAGTTAAAAGAGAACAGGGGATGAGAGGTGTTAGATATTAACATAAAAGATTTAAATTATCAGCTTGTGGCAACAGTGTATTTTACAATTACTAGACCTGTGTAGTTATTGACTATATATATGTTCCTTTCCTACAATTTGAAATGATTGACCAAAACACACACACACACACACACACACACAGATTCTATGAATACAGGTAAAAGGTCTTAAAAAAGGTAAAACTAACAGAACAGATTCCTAATATAGTTAACTTTGAAATACTAAAGATTTTTAAAAGTTATTACTGTAAAAAATTTATGATTAAAAGACATTCAATAAAGATTAAAGGGTGTAAAATGTATGAAATACTATACAATATTGGAAAATGGACTATTGATTATTTAAAAGTATTCTGTACTACTTTTTAAGAAGAATAAATCAAAAGCTTTATCAGATGGATATTATATCATTTTATGGGATGCTCTCTCCATCCACGGTTCGATCTCCAAAATCTGATAAATTAGAACAGTATAATAATAATTCAAATGTTTTCTTTATTTTTAATAATATTAATAATCATCTAGGTATTTTAACTTTCCAAAGACAGTAAGATTCTTAAATAGCATTAATTATTATACCAGGAGTTCTGGTGTAATAATGCATGTCGACTTCTTGGCATGTGGCCTGTTGCTGAGAAGACATTTAAGTAAGTGTTAACCACTCACATTTTATAAAGTTTATTTAATAAATGTTTTAACTACAAAAATATACTAAAAAGAATAATGAAGACTAAATATATTAAAAAAATATTTTGTATGTTCCTTCAAACTACTTAAAAAGGAGTATTCAAACACACAGTAAAAGCTAGTATTTTACATGCAAAGAGGATTATTTCCATTTGTTGATTAAATATAAATATGCATGCTAAATTGAATAGCACTTAGTTTTTTTCAAAAACTAAGAATTGTAAGAAAATGGTATATGTCTTGTACCCAAATGGTGGCTGACACAATGTAACTCTATGATCAGAGAGTTGCAGCAGCTCGGTTTGCTTCTTATAAATTTGGATTACTATACTGCAGAAAATAGCAAACATGACAACAGTAATTACTATTTGTTAAGCCATCTATTATCTGGCGATTAATGTATCAGGCTCTCTTACATATGTAAGTTACCTAACTTGGCTCTCACCATAAGTTTTCTGGGCAGAATAATTGTCTCCAATGATCAGAGAAGGGGGGCTTCTCTCATAGCTCAGTCAGTAAAGAATCTGCCTGCAATGCAGGAGACCCAGGTTCTATTCCTGGCTCAGGAAGATCTCCTGGAGCAGGAAATGGCAACCCACTCCAGTATTCTTGCCTGGAAAATCCCATGGACAGAGGAGCCTGGCAGGCTACAGTCCATGGGTTTCCAAGAGTCAGACACGACTTAGCAACTAAACCGCCACCAACAGAGAAGGGAACTAAGGTTCTAAGAGGTGTATGATTTGCCAGATTCCCACATACATTCAATGACAGACTAAAGATTAACTATAACACTGCCTGACTCGAAACACCTTTAAGACAGCTTGTTATTAGAGAGACTGACTGATGAACTGCAGAGCAACTATGGTATTGGTGGTGCAGGTTCATTAAGGTGCCCTGATTATGCCTTCCTCACAGTGCACATCACAAAGCCTGTTAATGGGTATTCTTAGAACTTTAGTAACAACACCACCCAGCTCAATGCATTCTGTCATAACGTCTTTGCTTTCATTGTAGTGGGCAAAACAAATATATACAGCACAAGCTCCGATTCTGCTACATCATTTCCTCAAGAATGCAAACCCAAAAGCGTTCTAAATAGATAAAAAATCTAGAAAATCAATTTTTAAAAGGTAGAATAAATGATTGAAACATAGAGGATCTAACCTATTTTTATGCGAAAGTCGCTCAGTTGTCTCCAACTCTTTGCGAACTCATGGCCTATATGGGTCCATGGAATTCTCCAGGCCAGAATACTGGAGTGGATAGCCATTCCCTTCTCCAAGGAATCTTCCCAACCCAGGAATCGAACCAGGGTCCCCTGCATTGCTGGCAGATACCTACTTTTATGCCAGATTATAAATCATTGAACTGAAAATATAAGTGGTTGGCAAGACATTATTTCCTGAAAATTTTCACAGATGGTAGTCACTCTGGATGTCAGATAATCAAAACTAGTACCTGAATTTTAGAAAATGAATTTCATTTACTCCCACAAGGGCTCTGCAAACACACAGCAATACTGAACAACTTTATCTAAACTATATTTACTGATATGATTACTGAATTGGATAGAATTTAATAATTATCTTCAGTCCTTCTGGAGAAAACTGAGGAAGAAAGAACACTTGAGTAGAATATTAAGAAGTACTTATTCCCAGACACACAATGGAGAAATATTTATAATTTGTTTGAAAATCAAATGCAATCCGAACTATAATTCTATTATGAATTATACATAATTTTAAATTTGATATAATTTCATTCATAGAAGAATAGCTATCTAAGAAAATGTTTACTGCCTGACATGAAACACCTTTAAAACAGCTTGTTAATAGAGAGCATTGATTGATGCTTTATTTTATTAAATAAAACTGCATCAATATAATTAAGCAGTAAAAATATAGATTACTATTTAGAACTTTAATATTAACTGGTGGCTTTTCATCTGTTACACACAAGTCTGCAATTGCCCAAGGGTCATTTTTTCTAAAAGTAGCTACAATCAGCATATGAATAAGATATGACAGAAAGTAATGACCATTTAGTTCATATTAAAATTACCACATAAAGTTTCCATTTAAAACAGAGTTCAGTGCATCTGGAATCATATTGTTCAATAATCTACTTTTTGTTTTAAAGAAGAAACTACCATATATTTTATTACTAAAATCACTTACAAATAAAGACAACCATTTGCTGTTACATGGAATCTATATATGTTGAATGCTAGAAAAACATTTAATAACTTCACTTGAGGGTACTACATAAAGAGTTACAAAGCATGTGGTTAGATTATACAATATGTGTGAAGCATAAGACAGATCATGATGCATTCTAGGCACTCAAAAAGTTAAGTTACAAACACCTAGGAACAGAATGGAAATCACAGAGTTCAGGCATATAAGAGGCAAGATAGATAGGAGGAAGAAGCGAAATGAGGTGAAAGTAATGGTGGGAAGATTTCTTCCTCATTTGCTCTGGGATCCCTTTACCCACTGTATATAACTATATACAATTGTAAAGAAATATAAAACTGGGGAAACATATTACACACATGTTTCCAGGCAGTGGTCAACCAAGTAGCACAGACCAGTGATTTTTAAAAAAAGAAAACAATGAGAAGGTTCCTATGATTTTCTGGTTTTCTGCTTTGAGGCAAATTCTGGATTCTGGTTCAAAGAACAAAACCAGAACCTGGTTGCCTATCTTAATTGAGGAGATACAGATTGAGATGCAGGGAAATGAAGATGGCTAAAATTTGTGAAGAACTGGAAAGGACCTCAGGGAAAGAGCTCCAGAAATCTGTATAAGGTTCCCCTTGAGTGATACACTAGCATGCATGTTCATGAGATTACACTCTGCAAAGAAGGAATTAAAGAGGAGTACCTGAGTAACAGAAGCCAAGCAAATCCCAGAGGAGATACGGAGTTCAAGATCCAGCAAGTGAGAGAGGAGAGACTTTGTCGAATAATGGGATACTCAGCAGAGATCAGCAGACAAGTATATATGAGAGTAAATTCAACTATAGACATTCACAAACAAAGTGTAAAAGCCAGCCTTTATAAAACAAACTAAACCTCAAGCAAATGATCTGCAGGTTAAAACAAAAGTAGTTCACTTTTTATTTATTTATTTATTTTATTTTTTAATTTAATTTTATTTTTAAACTTTACATAATTGTATTAGTTTTGCCAAATATCAAAATGAATCTGCCACAGGTAAAGGAAGATAGCAACATTTAGTTTCTCAACAATGGAATATCTGGCACTGAATAAAACATAATTAGACATAAAAAGATGCAGCAAAATATTATTAATAGTCAAGATTAATGTCATTGATATAGGAAATCTAAAAAAATATAGAAGTGATGGAGTTAGCAAACAGTCATTATAATAGCTATTATAAATTGGCTCAGAGGGAAACAAATGCAGGAAGGAGATGAAAAATATTTTTTAAAAGTCAAGTGAAACCTATAACTTTAAGTAATATAATATCTGAAATGAAGTTTTACTAAATAGATTGAAAACAAAATTAGACACTGCATTAAAAAATAGTAAACTTGAAGACATAGCAACAAAAAAAATCTAAATTTTTCACAGAAAGAAAAAAAGACTGTGAATAATATAAAAAGAGTAAAATATGGGAGAAAAATCAAACAGTTTAACATTCATGCAAATGAAGGGTATGAAGGAAGAGAGAGAGAGAAAATGGGGCAGAAATTAATATTGAAAAACATAATAATTTTTTTCTAAAATTTATGTTAATTAGATTAATAGATACAAGAAGCTTATCAAATACCAAACTGAAGAAATCTAAAGAAAATCATATTCAAGTATACCAAATTGAAATTTATGAAAACTTTTAACTAAAAGAAAATCTTAAATAACATTGGAGAGAAAAATACCTGTTTAATATAAGGCAAGAAATATAGGAATCACGTAAGAATCACAGCAACTTCTCTTTAGCTCATCTGGAAGGAAAACAAAACAAAACAAAACTTGTCAACTCAAATTAAATACCAATGAAAATATCCTTCAAAAATAAAGGGAAAATAGTTTTCACACAAATACTAACTGAGGAAACTTATGCTAGCAGTCCTATATTGCAAAAACTGTTAAGGAATTTTCTCAGGCAGAAGAAAAGTAACACCATATGCAAAATTGTATCAACACAAAGGCATGGTGAGAGCCAGAAGTAGTATACATGTAAGTAATTATAAAAAATACTGTCTCATTAATCTTTTTGTTTAAAATTGATTATTTAAAACTGCATTGTAGAGTTTCTTATCAATAGAAACAACAATAGGACAAAAGCTCTGAAGAGAAATGAGGAAGTGTATCAAGGTAAGGGTCTTACTTTTGTGAAACAGTATAATATAGGGAATATATATATAATAGTATGAAGGTAGATGACAATGGTTAGGGAAGAATACCTAAACCATGAAAATCATTATAAAAGTAGAATAAGGTAACATGGATCATAAGCCAAAGATAGAGACAATATTAAATTCTAAAGTATGTGTGCATTCTAAGTAGCTTCAGTCATGTCTAAGAATACTGGAGTGGGTTGCCATGCCTTCCTGCATGGGTCTTCCAGACCCAGAAATCAAACCCAAATCTCTTATGTCTCCTGAATTGGCAGGCAGTTTCTTTACCACTAGCGCCAGGTGGGAAGCCCCAAACACTAAATCCTAAGTAAGGCAATAAGTAACAGGGAAGTTTGGCCCTTGCAATACAAAATGAAGCAGGGCAAAGGCTTATAGCATTTTGTCAAGAGAACACACTGGTTATAACAAACACCCTCTTCCAACAACACATGAGATGACTTTACACATGGACATCATCAGATGATTAAAACCCAAATCAGATTGATTACATTCTTTGTAACCAAAGATAGAGAAATCCTATATAGTCAGCAGAAGAAAAAAAAAAAAAAAACCCTTTAGCTGACTATGGCTCGGATCAGAAGCTCCTTATTGCAAAATTCAGGTTCAAATTTAAGAAAGTAAGGAAAACCACTAGGCCATTCACATCTGACCTAAATCAAATCCCTTATGATTATAAAGTAGATGTGACAAATGGATTCACGGGATTAGATCTGGTAGAGAGAATTCTTGAACTATGGATGGAGCTTTGTAATAGTATATAGGAGGCAGTGAACAAAATCATCCCAAGGAAAAATAAATGAAAGAAAACAAAGTGGTTGTCTGAGGAGGCCTTACAAATAGCTGAGAAAGGAGAAATTAAAGACAAGGGAGAAGGGGAAAGATATACCCAACTGAATGAAGAGTTCCAGAGAAAAGCAAGGAGAGATAAGAAAGCCTTTTTAGGTGAACAATGCAAAAACATAGAAGAAAACAATGGAATGGAAAGACTAGGGGTCTCTTCAAGAAGATTGGAGATACCAAAGGAAAATTTCATGCAAATATGGGCACAGTAAACAACAGAAATGGAAAGGACCTAACAGAACCAGAAGAGATTAAGAAGAGGTGGCAAGAATACACAGAAAAACTATACAAAAAAAGGTGATAATGACCCAGATAACCACAATGGTGTGGTCACTCACCTAAAGTCAGACATCCTGGAGAGTGAAGTCAAGTGGGCCTTAGGAAGAATTACTATGAACAAAACTGGTGGAAGTGATTGAATTCCAACTGAGCTATTTAAAACCCTAAAAAGATGATGCTGTTAAAGAGTTGCACTCACTATGCCAACAAATTTGGAAAACTCAGCTGTGGACACAGGATAGAAAAATGTCAGTTTTCATTCCAATCTCAAAGAAAGGCAATGCCAAAAAAAATGTATGTAGTACTGTACAACTATATTCATTCCACATGCTAACAAGGTAATGCTCAAAATTCTTCAAGCTAGGCTTCAACAGTGTGTGAACTGAGAACTTCCAGATGGACAAGCTGGATTTAGAAAAGGCAGAGAAACCAGAGACTAAATTGCCAACATATGCTAGATCATAGAAAAAGCAAGGGGAAAATAACCTCTATTTCTGCTTCATTAACTATACTGAAGCCTTTGACTTTGTGCATCACAACAAACTGTGGAAAATTCTTAGATAGGAATACCAGACCACCTTACCTGTCTCCTGAGAAACCTATATGTGGTTCAAGAAGCAATAGTTAGAACCAGACATGAAACAATGGACTGGTTCAAAATTGCAAAAGGAGTACGCCAAGGGTGTATATTGTCGCCCTGCTTATTTAACTTCTATGCAGAGTACATCATGTGAAATGCCAGGCTGTATAAATGATTAGATGGAATAAAGTTTGACAGGAGAAATATCAACAACCTCAGATATGAAGATGATACCACTCTAATGATGGAATGTGAAGAGGAACTAAAGCGCCTCTTCATGACAGTGAAAGAGGAGAGTGAAAAAGCTGGCTTAAAACTCAGCACTCAAAAAACTAAGACCTTGGCATTTGGTCCCATCATTTCATGACAAATAGATGAGTGACAAATAGTGACATATTATTTTCTTGGGCTACAAAATCCTGTGGACAGTGATTGTAGCCACAAAATTATAAGACTTTTGCTCTTCAAAAGAAAAGCTATGACAAACCTAGACAGCATATTAAAAAGCAGAGAGATCACTTTGCCTGGTAACAAAGCAATGGTTTTTCAAGTAGTCATGTAGGAATGTGAGAGTTGGACCGTAAAGAAAGCTGAGTGTTGAAGAATTGTGATGCTGGAGAAGATTCTTGAGAGTCCCTTTGACAGCAAGGAAATCAAACCAGTCAGTCCTAAAGGAAATCAATCCTAAAATGTTCATTGGAAGGACTAATGCTGAAGCTGAAGCTCCAATACTTTGACCACCTGATACGAAGAGCCAACTCATCAGAAAAGACTCCAATGCTGGGAAAGACTGAGGGAAAGAGGGGAAAGACTGAGGGAAGGAGGAGAAAGGGGTGGCAGAGGATGAGATGGTTGGATGTCATCACTGACTGAATGGACATGAGTTTGAGCAAACTCCAGAAATAGTGAAGGACAGATAAGCCTGATGTGCACTAATCCTTGGGGTTGCAGAGTCAGAAACAATATAGTGACTGAAGAACAACAAAATGAGGCAAAAGAGAATAGGGAGCGGGGGAGAGCAAAAGCAGATGAGACAATAAAACATACAGCAGGAGGAGAAACTATAATCTGAAAGTATTTGTACATATTTTAAATACAACTGAACATTCCAATTAAAAGATAGAGATTGTCAGACTATATAAATAGAAACCAAGCCTTATGTTCTCAAAAAAACAAACTACAATGTAAAGAAACACATACAAATGAGAATTCAAGGAGAGCACTATGATTAGTAATAAAGACATTTTATTATGTTAAAATGATTAATTCCATAGGAAGATACAAAAAAAAAAAAAAAACACTTCTAACAGATTTTAAATAAGGCAAAAATTGCTAGAACTTCTGGAGAAGTAGACAAATTGACAAGTATAGTCTGGGATTTCAATGCTCCTCTTTCTGTAACTGATGGTAGAAGAGGAAAAAGATATTCTAGAGCAACACTGCTAGCCAGCTCTACTTAAGAACTGCAGAAAAGAAACTCTTCAAGTGTGCATAGAACATTCATAAAAATAATGACAGACCCTGGGCAACAAAAATACTTGATGAATTAGGATGAAAAACAGAGAGGGGCAGGGCACAGAAGAGAGAACAGAGGTCAGCAAGAAAAAAAATGCACAATTTTAAAGTGCCAATTAAAAGTACTTAGGCTATTTCAGAAAGACCAATATGTTAACTTATCTCATGACTAAAGGTTTTGAAGTAAAACTTAGGGGAACAAAACACAGTAAAAGATTTTGTAGTTTAACTTATTGACATCCAAGAGCACCCTGTTATATTAAAAGTGTTATGCCTTGAAAACCACAATGGTATTCTTTGATAAATCTCTTCTTATTTATAAAATATCTGCATTTTGTATGCATTATCATGGTAAGCACAAAGTAACTGTAAAATGCAGAGCTTCAGTTTACCAAGAAATTACATCAATTATACAATTGCAAAATAAATAATAATAAACATATGTATAATAATTATTTAATTTGAGTCCCTTTAATGAGTATATTACAGTATCTAATTATGATTTAATTTGGTTTTCCAGGTTATTTATTATATTGAACACTGTTTTATTACTTACCAATTGCATATTTTAATTGGAGTAACATCCTTTCTACTAACTTGACATTTTGCATCTAGTTGTTTGTCTTCCTATTATTGAAATATGAGAGACTTTTTTCATTTTTGAAATTACAATATGTCTAAATAGACAAAGGTTCAGGTATTAATACAGATATGCTAATATAAATATAGATGTTTATAATTATTTATATTAAAATATGAAATTAAATTTAACTAGTATAATACATAATATGAATGGAAAACTAAGTTGTGCATGGGATAAAAATATGTATATTATTATGCATTATTTATATAAATATCTTATTACATTATATATATAACAAAATATATGCAAACTTTATATAATATTTTTTCCCACTCCATATATAGCTTAATTTTTACTTCAAATAAAACCCACATGGTGGGTTTATTTGAAAGAAATTTATCAACTGTTTTTCTTTTATATTCAAGGCTTTCTCCAGCAAAAAATAATTTCCTAGCACAATATTTCAATTTGTCTCCTATGCTTCCTTTTGAGAAGCATAAATTTGATTTAGCCCTTACATTTTTATCTTTGTTTAATTTGCATGAAATATTGTCTAAAGTGTGAGTTAAAGATCAATATGCCTTTATTTCCGAATGTGCATATAGTATATATGACATCATTTGTTAAAAAAGTATATAATTATTTGCTGAATTTACCTGACATGTTGTAGAAAAATCAATCCTCCATGGGTGTATCGGTATATTTGATAGAATATTGATATCCTAATATATTATATATAATATATCCATTTATTTAAATCTTTATTTTATCTCAGCAATGTTATATAGTTTTCATAGTATAGTTCTTGCAAACACTTTAACTTATTCCTAAGTAAATCTTGTTTTCAGATGCTGTTGTAAATGGTATTTGAAAATTACATTTTATCATTTTTTGTGGTCAGTCTATACAAATACAATTGGTTTTTGGTATGTGGACTGTCAATTCTGTAATTTGTCTTAATTCACTTAGTTCTAACTGCTTTTTGTGAGTTCCTAAGGCTTGTCTGCTTGATCCTGTTTTCTGAATACAAAGACAATATTGACTATGAATTATGAGAATAATCATCTTGTCTTGTTTCTGATCACAGAGAGAGCTCTCGGTTTGCTTGTATGATTGTTTATCATTATGTAATGTGTTTGCCTTTTCAGAAATATTCTTTATCAACGTGAGGGAGTAGCTTCCCTTTTCTTCCTCGTATTCTCTAAATTTTATCAACAGGTATTGATTTTTATTAAATCCTTTTTCTGTATTGAGTCAATCATTTATTTGTTTAGTTTTTACTATGGAGCTATGTATTGTTATTATTTATTTGTTAAACTAACAGGCTTCCCTGGAATAAGCCTCATTTGCTCATAATGTATCACCATTTTAAAATATTGTGCTTGACAGGGAACTCTACTTAATGAACTGTGGTGACCCGAATGGGGAAGAAGTCCATAATGGAGGGGATATATGTGTATGTGTATGTGTAACTGATTCATTTTGTTGTACAGTAGAAACTAATGCAACATTGTAAAGCAACTACACTCCAATAGAAATTAATTTAAAAATAAAAATAAAATTTTGCCCTTGAGATTTCTCCTCTGGCTCATGGACTCTATTTAAATATGCAAGTTGATTTCTAATTATTTGGAGATTTTCTAGATTTCCTTACTACTGATTTCTAATTTTATTTCATGGTGATCAGAAAACATATATTGATTATTCTCCTC
>NW_020191056.1:0-27457 GCF_002263795.3 Bos taurus
GATCACGTGGCTGATCATACACTGATCACGTAACTAATCATGCACTGATCATGTGGCTGATCATGTACTGATCATGTGACTGATCATATGCTGATCATGTGGCTATCATGCACTGATCTTGTGACTGCACATGCACTGATGACGTGGATGATCAGGCACTGATCACGTGGCTCATCATGCACTGATCACGTGTTTATCATGCAGTGATCAGTGACTGACAAGCGCTGATCTTGTGACTGTGAAGGCACTGATCACGTGGCTGATCAGGAACTGTCCACCTGACTGAGCTTTCAGTGACCACGTGGCTGATCGTTCACTGATCACGTGTTTATCATACGGTGATCACGTGACTGAGAGGCGCTGATCACGTGACTGTGTAGTCAGTGATCACGTGGCTGATCATGCACTGATATCGTGACTGAGCATGCACTGATCATGTGCCGGGAGCCGGTGAGGCATTCCACTCTGGACAAAGGTCATGAGGAAGGAGGCTCGGCATACGCAAATGCGGGATTGAGCCTCAGGATTCCACCCGGATATTCTCGAGCATCTACCCCCCAAAAAAACAGAGTCTGCCTACTGTATTGCTTTGTGCTCTCACCTCTGATTTCACTGGGGCCTGTCGCCCACCACCGTCTCGCTCTCTCTGTCAAAGAGTTAACTTACAGCTCCAATTCATAAAGTTCCTTGTCATTCTTCCCTTTAACTTCCAGCTGAGTCTCCATCTGGAGCGCGCAACCCAACACGCTTACTAATTATGCCTGGGCTGCTAAGACCCGCTCGAGAAGGTGTCTAGGGTGAGGCACCTTCCGCTATTCGAGAGGTGCCTGCCGCCTACGTACGTGATGCAAACTTCTTGTCTTGAAGTTTTATTGGTCTCCCGCGTAAACCAAGCTACTCAGTCTCTTTTCTCCACCGAATTTTCCTACTGACCTATCCTCATACTATTATTCTTGATATCTCTGATGAGCATATAAATAGTCCCCTAGGCCATCTCTCCTTCGAATACCCTGGATCAGCTGGGGCTCGTCCCCGGCAAGTCGTGCCCGAACAGGGACCTCAGGAGGCAATAATCAAAGAGCTGAGCACACACGAACCACGCAATCAGCAGGCAATAAGCATGCAGCTCAGCAATGACGAATCATGCTGCTCAACTGGCAATAATCAAGCAGGTGACCAGGCAGGAATCACGCAGCTCAGCTGGCAATAATCAAGCAGATGAGCAGGCAGGAATCACGCAGGTCAGATGGCAATTATGAAGCAGATGAGCATGCAGGAATCATGAAGCTCAGCTTGCAGTTATCAAGCAGATGAGCAGGCAGGAATCACGCAGCTCAGTTGGCAATAATCAAGCAGATGAGCAGGCAGGAGGTACGCAGCACAGTTGGCAATTGTCAAGCACCTAACCAGACAGGAATCACGCAGCTCAGCAGGCCCTGATCACGTGACTGAGCATGCATTCTTGACGTTGCTGCTCATACACTTATCACTTGACTGATCATGCACTGATCACATGGCTATCATTCACTGATCACGTGACTGCCCATGCACTGACCACCTGGATGATCAAACACTGAACACGTGACTGATCAGGCACTGATCCCCTGGCTATCATGCACTGATCACGTGGCTGATCATGGACAGATCACTTGACTGATCATGCACTGATCACGTGACTGATCATGCACTGATCACTTGGCTAACAAGCACTGATCCCGTGGCTATCATGCACTGATCACGTGGCTTATAATACACTGATCACGTGACTGCGCATGCACTGACCACGTGGCTGATCATACAGTGATCACGTGGCTGATCATGCACTGACCACGTGGCTGAACATACACTGATCACGTTGCTGAACATGAACTAATCACGTTGCATATCATGCAATGGTCATGTGGCTATCATGCACTGTTCACGTGGCTGATCATACACTGATTATGTGACTGATAATGCACTGATCACGTGGCTATCATGCACTGATCACGTGGCTGATCATGCACTGAATACGTGACTGTTCATGCACTGATCACGTGGCTCTCATGCACTGATCACGTGGTGGCGCATGCAGTGATCATGTAACTGATCATGCACTGATTACGTAGCTATCATTCACTGATCACGTGGCTGACCATGCACTGATCACGTGACTGATCATGCACTGATCACGTGGCTATTATGCACTGATCACGTGGCTGATCATACACTGATTACGTAACTGATCATGCACTGATAATGTGGCTATCATGCACTGATCACGAGGCTGATCATGCACGATCACGTAGCTATCATGCACTGATCACATGACTGTGCATGCACTGATCACGTGGATATCATACACTGATCACGTGACAGATCATGCACTGGTCAGGTGGCTATCATTCACTGATCACGTGGCTGATCATGCACTGATCACGTGACTGATCATGCACTGATACATGGCTATCATGCACTGATCACGTGGCTGTCATACACTGATCACGTGGACTGATCATGCACTGATCACGTGGCTATCATGCACGGATCACGTGGCTATCATGCACTGATCACGTCGCTATCAGGCACTGGTCACGTGACTGGGCATGCACTGATCACGTGGATGATCATACACTGATCACATGACTGATCATGCTCTGATCACGTGGCTATCATGCACTGATTTTGTGGCTATCATGCACTGATCACGTGGCTATCATGCACTGATCACGTGGCTGATCATAACCTGATCACGTGACTGACCATGCACTGATCAAGTGTCTATTATGCACTGATTACGTGGCTATCATGCACTGATCACGTGGCTATCATGCACGGATTACGTGGCTGATCAACACCTCATCATGTGACTGATCATGCACTGGTCACGTGGCTATCATGGCCTGATCACGTGGCAGATCATGCACTGATCACGTGAATGATCATGCACTGATTACGTGGCTATCATGCACTGATCACGTGGCTGATCAAGCACTGATAATGTAGCTATCATGCACTGATCGCATGACTACGCATTCACTGATCACGTGGATATCATACACTGATCAGGTGAAAGATCATGCAATGGTCACCTCACTGATCATGCACGGAGAACGTGGCTATCATGCACTGATCACATGGCTTATCATGCAATGATCACTTGACTTATTATGCACTGATCCCGTAGCTATCATGCACTGATCACGTGCACTGCACATTCCCCCTCACGTGACGTGACTTATCATGCACTGATCACGTGGCTATCATGCACTGATCACGTGGCTGATCATACACTGATCACGTAACTAATCATGCACTGATCATTGGCTGGCTGATCATGTACTGATCATGTGACTTATCATTGCTGATCATGTGGCTATCATGCACTGATCTTGTGACTGCACATGCACTGATGACGTGGATGATCAGGCACTGATCACGTGCTCTCATCATGACTGATCACGTTTTATCATGCAGTGATTCAGTGACTGACAAGCGCTGATCTTGTGACTGTGAAGGCACTGATCACGTGGCTGATCAGGAACTGTCCACCTGACTGAGCTTTCAGTGACCACGTGGCTGTGATCGTTCACTGATCACGTGTTTATCATCATACGGTGAATCACGTGACTGAGAGGCGTTGATCACGTACTGTGTAGTCAGTGATCACGTGGCTGCTCATGCACTGATATCGTGACTGAGCATGCACTGATCCTGTGCCGGGAGCCGGGGAGGCATTCCACTCTGGACAAAGGTCATGAGGAAGGAGGCTCGGCATACGCAAATGCGGATTGAGCCTCAGGATCCACCCGGATATTCTCGAGCATCTACCCCCCAAAAAAACAGAGTCTGCCTACTGTATTGCTTTGTGCTCTCACCTCTGATTTCACTGGGGCTGTCGCCCACCACCGTCTCGCTCTCTCTGTCAAAGAGTTAACTTACAGCTCCAATTCATAAAGTTCCTTGTCATTCTTCCCTTTAACTTCCAGCTGAGTCTCCATCTGGAGCGCGCAACCCACACGGATTACTAATTATGCCTGGGCTGCTAAGACCCGCTCGAGAAGGTGTCTAGGGTGAGGCACCTTCCGCTATTCGAGAGGGTGCCTGCCGCCTACGTACGTGATGCAAACTTCTTGTCTTGAAGTTTTATTGGTCTCCCGCGTAAACCAAGCTACTCAGTCTCTTTTCTCCACCGAATTTTCCTACTGACCTATCCTCATACTATTATTCTTGAATCTCTGATTAGTATATAAAATAGGCGCCTAGGCCATTCTCTCCTTCGAATACCCTGGATCAGCTGGGCTGGTCCCAGCTGGTGGCGCCCGATCCGGGACCTCAGGAGGCAATAATCAAAGAGTGAGCACACACGAACCACGCAATCAGCAGGCAATAAGCATGCAGCTCAGCAATGACGAATCATGCTGCTCAACCTGGCAATATTCAAGCAGGTGACCAGGCAGGAATCACGCAGCTCAGGCTGGCAATAATCAAGCAGATGAGCCAGGCAGGAATCACGCAGGGTCAGATGGCAATTATTGAAGCAGATGAGCATGCAGGAATCATGAAGCTCAGCTTTGCAGTTATCAAAGCAGATGAGCAGGCAGGAATCACGCAGCTCAGTTTGGCAATAATCAAGCAGATGAGCAGGCAGGAGGTACGCAGCACAGTTGGCAATTGTCAAGCACCTAACCAGACCAGGAATCACGCAGGCTCAGCAGGCCCTGATCACGTGACTGAGCATGCATTCTTGACGTTGCTGCTCATGACACTTATCACTTGACTGATCATGCACTGATCACATGGCTATCATTCACTGATCACGTGACTGCCCATGCACTGACCACCTGGATGATCAAACACTGAACACGTGACTGATCAGGCACTGATGCCCCTGGCTATCATGCACTGATCACGTGGCTGATCATGGACAGATCACTTGAACTGAATCATAGCACTGATCACGTGACTGATCATGCACTGATCACTTGGCTAACAAGCACTGATCCCGTGGCTATCATGCACTGATCACGTGGCTTATAATACACTGATCACGTGACTGCGCATGCACTGGACCACGTGGCTGATCATACAGTGATCACGTGGCTGATCATGCACTGACCACGTGGCTGAACTACACTGATCACGTTGCTGAACATGAACTAATCACGTTTGCATATCATGCAATGGTCATGTGGCTATCATGCACTGTTCACGTGGCTGATCATACACTGATTATGTGACTGATAATGCACTGATCACGTGGCTATCATGCACTGATCACGTGGCTGATCATGCACTGAATACGTGACTGTTCATGCACTGATCACGTGGCTCTCATGCACTGATCACGTGGTGGCGCATGCAGTGATCATGTAACTGATCATGCACTGATTACGTAGCTATCATTCACTGATCACGTGGCTGACCATGCACTGATCACGTGACTGGTCATGCACTGATCACGTGGCTATTATGCACTGATCACGTGGCTGATCATACACTGATTACGTAACTGATCATGCACTGATAATGTGGCTATCATGCACTGATCACGAGGCTGATCATGCACGATCACGTAGCTATCATGCACTGATCACATGACTGTGCATGCACTGATCCACGTGGATATCATACACTGATCACGTGACAGATCATGCACTGGTCAGGTGGGCTATCATTCACTGATCACGTGGCTGATCATGCACTGATCACGTGACTGATCATGCACTGATCACATGGCTATCATGCACTGATCACGTGGCTGGTCATACACTGATCACCGTGACTGATCATGCACTGATCACGTGGCTATCATGCACGGATCACGTGGCTATCATGCACTGATCACGTCGCTATCAGGCACTGGTCACGTGACTGGGCATGCACTGATCACGTGGATGATCATACACTGATCACATGACTGATCATGCTCTGATCACGTGGCTATCATGCACTGATTTTGTGGCTATCATGCACTGATCACGTGGCTATCATGCACTGATCACGTGGCTGATCATAACCTGATCACGTGACTGACCATGCACTGATCAAGTGTCTATTATGCACTGATTACGTGGCTATCATGCACTGATCACGTGGCTATCATGCACGGATTACGTGGCTGATCAACACCTCATCATGTGACTGATCATGCACTGGTCACGTGGGCTATCATGGCCTGATCACGTGGCAGATCATGCACTGATCACGTGAATGATCATGCACTGATTACGTGGCTATCATGCACTGATCACGTGGCTGATCAAGCACTGATAATGTAGCTATCATGCACTGATCCCATGACTACGCATTCACTGATCACGTGGATATCATACACTGATCAGGTGAAAGATCATGCAATGGTCACCTCACTGATCATGCACGGAGAACGTGGCTATCATGCACTGATCACATGGCTTATCATGCAATGATCACTTGACTTATTATGCACTGATCCCGTAGCTATCATGCACTGATCACGTGACTGCACATTCCCTGGTCACGTGACTTATCATGCACCGATCACGTGGCTATCCATGCCACTGATCACGTGGCTGATCATACACTGATCACGTAACTAATCATGCACTGATCATCGTGGCTGATCATGTACTGATCATGTGACTGATCATATGCTGATCATGTGGCTATCATGCACTGATCTTGTGACTGCACATGCACTGATGACGTGGATGATCAGGCACTGATCACG
This sequence comes from Bos taurus, assembly GCF_002263795.3. Taxonomy (NCBI): domain Eukaryota; kingdom Metazoa; phylum Chordata; class Mammalia; order Artiodactyla; family Bovidae; genus Bos; species Bos taurus. Next base: position 6,692 of record NW_020191056.1, read on the forward strand.
TGGCTCATCATGCACTGATCACGTGTTATCATGCAGTGATCAGTGGACTGACAAGCGCTGATCTTGTGACTGTGAAGGCACGATCACGTGGCTGATCAGGAACTGTCCACCTGACTGAGCATTCAGTGACCACGTGGCTGATCGTTCACTGATCACGTGTTTATCATACGGTGATCACGTGACTGAGAGGCGCTGATCACGTGACTGTGCAGTCAGTGATCACGTGGCTGATCATGCACTGATATCGTGACTGAGCATGCACTGATCATGTGCCGGGAGCCGGGGAGGCATTCCACTCTGGACCAAGGTCATGAGGAAGGAGGCTCGGCATACGCAAATGTGGGATGGAGACTCAGGAGTCCACCCGGATATTCTCGAGCATCGACCCCCGAAAAAAACCACAGTCTGCCTACTTTATTGCTTTGTGCTCTCACCTCTGATTTTACTGGGGGCTGTCCCCCACCACCATCTCGCTCAATCTGACAAAGAGTTAACTTAGAGCTCCAATTCATAAAGTTCCTTGTCATTCTTCCCTTTAACTTCCAGCTGAGTCTCCATCTGGAGCGTGGAACCCACCAGGATTACTAATTATGCCTGGGCTGCTAAGACCCACTCGAGAAGGTGTCTAGGGTGAGGCACCTTCCGCTATTCGAGGGCGCACCTGCGGTCTACGTAAGTGGTGCAAACTTCTTGTCTTGAAGTTTTATTGGTCTCCCGCGTAGACCAAGATACTCAGTCTCTTTTCTCCACCGAATTTTCCTACTGACCTATCCTCATACTATTATTCTTGATATCTCTGATTAGTATATAAATAGGCGCCTAGGCCATCTCTCCTTCGAATACCCTGGATCAGCTGGGGCTGGTCCCCAGCTGGTGGCGCCCGATCCGGGACCTCAGGAGGCAATAATCAAAGAGCTGAGCACACACGAACCACGCAATCAGCAGGCAATAAGCATGCAGCTCAGCAATGACGAATCATGCTGCTCAACTGGCAATATTCAAGCAGGTGACCAGGCAGGAATCACGCAGCTCAGCTGGCAATAATCAAGCAGATGAGCAGGCAGGAATCACGCAGGTCAGATGGCAATTATGAAGCAGATGAGCATGCAGGAATCATGAAGCTCAGCTTGCAGTTATCAAGCAGATGAGCAGGCAGGAATCACGCAGCTCAGTTGGCAATAATCAAGCAGATGAGCAGGCAGGAGGTACGCAGCACAGTTGGCAATTGTCAAGCACCTAACCAGACAGGAATCACGCAGCTCAGCAGGCCCTGATCACGTGACTGAGCATGCATTCTTGACGTTGCTGCTCATACACTTATCACTTGACTGATCATGCACTGATCACATGGCTATCATTCACTGATCACGTGACTGCCCATGCACTGACGACCTGGATGATCAAACACTGAACACGTGACTGATCAGGCACTGATCCCCTGGCTATCATGCACTGATCACGTGGCTGATCATGGACAGATCACTTGACTGATCATGCACTGATCACGTGACTGATCATGCACTGATCACTTGGCTAACAAGCACTGATCCCGTGGCTATCATGCACTGATCACGTGGCTTATAATACACTGATCACGTGACTGCGCATGCACTGACCACGTGGCTGATCATACAGTGATCACGTGGCTGATCATGCACTGACCACGTGTCTGAACATGAACTAATCACGTTGCATATCATGCAATGGTCATGTGGCTATCATGCACTGTTCACGTGGCTGATCATACACTGATTATGTGACTGATAATGCACTGATCACGTGGCTAATATGCACTGATTACGTGGCTATCATGCACAGATCACGTGGCTATCATGCACGGGTTACGAGGATGATCATAACCTGATCATGTGACTGATCATGCACTGGTCACATGGCTATCATGCCCTGATCACGTGGCAGACCATGCACTGATCACGTGACAGATCATGCACTGATCACGTGACTGATCATGCACTGATCACGTGGCTATCATGCACGGATCACGTGGCTATCATGCACTGATCACGTCGCTATCAGGCACTGGTCACGTGACTGGGCATGCACTGATCACGTGGATGATCATACACTGATCACATGACTGATCATGCTCTGATCACGTGGCTATCATGCACTGATTTTGTGGCTATCATGCACTGATCACGTGGCTGATCATAACCTGATCACGTGACTGACCATGCACTGATCAAGTGTCTATTATGCACTGATTACGTGGCTATCATGCACTGATCACGTGGCTATCATGCACGGATTACGTGGCTGATCAACACCTCATCATGTGACTGATCATGCACTGGTCACGTGGCTATCATGGCCTGATCACGTGGCAGATCATGCACTGATCACGTGAATGATCATGCACTGATTACGTGGCTATCATGCACTGATCAGGTGGCTGATCAAGCACTGATAATGTAGCTATCATGCACTGATCGCATGACTACGCATTCACTGATCACGTGGATATCATACACTGATCAGGTGAAAGATCATGCAATGGTCACCTCACTGATCATGCACGGAGAACGTGGCTATCATGCACTGATCACATGGCTTATCATGCAATGATCACTTGACTTATTATGCACTGATCCCGTAGCTATCATGCACTGATCACGTGACTGCACATTCCCTGGTCACGTGACTTATCATGCACCGATCACGTGGCTATCATGCACTGATCACGTGGCTGATCATACATTGATCACGTAACTAATCATGCACTGATCATGTGGCTGATCATGTACTGATCATGTGACTGATCATATGCTGATCATGTGGCTATCATGCACTGATCTTGTGACTGCACATGCACTGATGACGTGGATGATCAGGCACTGATCACGTGGCTCATCATGCACTGATCACGTGTTTATCATGCAGTGATCAGTGACTGACAAGCGCTGATCTTGTGACTGTGAAGGCACGGATCACGTGGCTGATCAGGAACTGTCCACCTGACTGAGCATTCAGTGACCACGTGGCTGATCGTTCACTGATCACGTGTTTATCATACGGTGATCACGTGACTGAGAGGCGCTGATCACGTGACTGTGCAGTCAGTGATCACGTGGCTGATCATGCACTGATATCGTGACTGAGCATGCACTGATCATGTGCCGGGAGCCGGGGAGGCATTCCACTCTGGACCAAGGTCATGAGGAAGGAGGCTCGGCATACGCAAATGTGGGATGGAGACTCAGGAGTCCACCCGGATATTCTCCAGCATCTACCCCCCAAAAAAACCAGAGTCTGCCTACTTTATTGCTTTGTGCTCTCACCGCTGATTTTACTGGGGGCTGTCCCCCACCACCATCTCGCTCAATCTGACAAAGAGTTAACTTAGAGCTCCAATTCATAAAGTTCCTTGTCATTCTTCCCTTTAACTTCCATCTGAGTCTCCATCTGGAGCGTGGAACCCACCAGGATTACTAATTATGCCTGGGCTGCTAAGACCCACTCGAGAAGGTGTCTAGGGTGAGGCACCTTCCGCTATTCGAGGGCGCACCTGCGGCCTACGTAAGTGGTGCAAACTTCTTGTCTTGAAGTTTTATTGTTCTCCCGCGTAGACCAAGCTACTCAGTCTCTTTTCTCCACCGAATTTTCCTACTGACCTATCCTCATACTATTATTCTTGATATCTCTGATTAGCATATAAATAGGCGCCTAGGCCATCTCTCCTTCGAATACCCTGGATCAGCTGGGGCTGGTCCCCAGCTGGTGGCGCCCGATCCGGGACCTCAGGAGGCAATAATCAAAGAGCTGAGCACACACGAACCACGCAATCAGCAGGCAATAAGCATGCAGCTCAGCAATGACGAATCATGCTGCTCAACTGGCAATAATCAAGCAGGTGACCAGGCAGGAATCACGCAGCTCAGCTGGCAATAATCAAGCAGATGAGCAGGCAGGAATCACGCAGGTCAGATGGCAATTATGAAGCAGATGAGCATGCAGGAATCATGAAGCTCAGCTTGCAGTTATCAAGCAGATGAGCAGGCAGGAATCACGCAGCTCAGTTGGCAATAATCAAGCAGATGAGCAGGCAGGAGGTACGCAGCACAGTTGGCAATTGTCAAGCACCTAACCAGACAGGAATCACGCAGCTCAGCAGGCCCTGATCACGTGACTGAGCATGCATTCTTGACGTTGCTGCTCATACACTTATCACTTGACTGATCATGCACTGATCACATGGCTATCATTCACTGATCACGTGACTGCCCATGCACTGACCACCTGGATGATCAAACACTGAACACGTGACTGATCAGGCACTGATCCCCTGGCTATCATGCACTGATCACGTGGCTGATCATGGACAGATCACTTGACTGATCATGCGCTGATCACGTGACTGATCATGCACTGATCACTTGGCTAACAAGCACTGATCCCGTGGCTATCATGCACTGATCACGTGGCTTATAATACACTGATCACGTGACTGCGCATGCACTGACCACGTGGCTGATCATACAGTGATCACGTGGCTGATCATGCACTGACCACGTGGCTGAACATACACTGATCACGTTGCTGAACATGAACTAATCACGTTGCATATCATGCAATGGTCATGTGGCTATCATGCACTGTTCACGTGGCTGATCATACACTGATTATGTGACTGATAATGCACTGATCACGTGGCTATCATGCACTGATCACGTGGCTGATCATGCACTGAATACGTGACTGTTCATGCACTGATCACGTGGCTCTCATGCACTGATCACGTGGTGGCGCATGCAGTGATCATGTAACTGATCATGCACTGATTACGTAGCTATCATTCACTGATCACGTGGCTGACCATGCACTGATCACGTGACTGATCATGCACTGATCACGTGGCTATTATGCACTGATCACGTGGCTGATCATACACTGATTACGTAACTGATCATGCACTGATAATGTGGCTATCATGCACTGATCACGAGGCTGATCATGCACGATCACGGAGCTATCATGCACTGATCACATGACTGTGCATGCACTGATCACGTGGATATCATACACTGATCACGTGACAGATCATGCACTGGTCAGGTGGCTATCATTCACTGATCACGTGGCTGATCATGCACTGATCACGTGACTGATCATGCACTGATCACATGGCTATCATGCACTGATCACGTGGCTGGTCATACACTGATCACGTGACTGATCATGCACTGATCACGTGGCTATCATGCACGGATCACGTGGCTATCATGCACTGATCACGTCGCTATCAGGCACTGGTCACGTGACTGGGCATGCACTGATCACGTGGATGATCATACACTGATCACATGACTGATCATGCTCTGATCACGTGGCTATCATGCACTGATTTTGTGGCTATCATGCACTGATCACGTGGCTATCATGCACTGATCACGTGGCTGATCATAACCTGATCACGTGACTGACCATGCACTGATAAAGTGTCTATTATGCACTGATTACGTGGCTATCATGCACTGATCACGTGGCTATCATGCACGGATTACGTGGCTGATCAACACCTCATCATGTGACTGATCATGCACTGGTCACGTGGCTATCATGGCCTGATCACGTGGCAGATCATGCACTGATCACGTGAATGATCATGCACTGATTACGTGGCTATCATGCACTGATCACGTGGCTGATCAAGCACTGATAATGTAGCTATCATGCACTGATCGCATGACTACGCATTCACTGATCACGTGGATATCATACACTGATCAGGTGAAAGATCATGCAATGGTCACCTCACTGATCATGCACGGAGAACGTGGCTATCATGCACTGATCACATGGCTTATCATGCAATGATCACTTGACTTATTATGCACTGATCCCGTAGCTATCATGCACTGATCACGTGACTGCACATTCCCTGGTCACGTGACTTATCATGCACCGATCACGTGGCTATCATGCACTGATCACGTGGCTGATCATACACTGATCACGTAACTAATCATGCACTGATCATGTGGCTGATCATGTACTGATCATGTGACTGATCATATGCTGATCATGTGGCTATCATGCACTGATCTTGTGACTGCACATGCACTGATGACGTGGATGATCAGGCACTGATCACGTGGCTCATCATGCACTGATCACGTGTTTATCATGCAGTGATCAGTGACTGACAAGCGCTGATCTTGTGACTGTGAAGGCACTGATCACGTGGCTGATCAGGAACTGTCCACCTGACTGAGCTTTCAGTGACCACGTGGCTGATCGTTCACTGATCACGTGTTTATCATACGGTGATCACGTGACTGAGAGGCGCTGATCACGTGACTGTGCAGTCAGTGACCAGGTGGCTGATCATGCACTGATATCGTGACTGAGCATGCACTGATCATGTGCCGGGAGCCGGTGTGGCATTCCACTCTGGACAAAGGTCATCAGGAAGGAGGCTCGGCATACTCAAATGCTGGATCGAGCCTCAGGAGTCCACCCGGATATTCTCGAGCATCTACCCCCCCAAAAAAACAGAGTCTGCCTACTGTATTGCTTTGTGCTCTCACCTCTGATTTCACTGGGGGCTGTCGCCCACCACCATCTTGCTCTCTCTGTCAAAGAGTTAACTTACAGCTCCAATTCATAAAGTTCCTTGTCATTCTTCCCTTTAACTTCCAGCTGAGTCTCCATCTGGAGCGTGGAACCCACCAGGATTACTAATTATGCCTGGGCTGCTAAGACCCACTCGAGAAGGTGTCTAGGGTGAGGCACCTTCCGCTATTCGAGGGCGCACCTGCGGTCTACGTAAGTGGTGCAAACTTCTTGTCTTGAAGTTTTATTGGTCTCCCGCGTAGACCAAGATACTCAGTCTCTTTTCTCCACCGAATTTTCCTACTGACCTATCCTCATACTATTATTCTTGATATCTCTGATTAGTATATAAATAGGCGCCTAGGCCATCTCTCCTTCGAATACCCTGGATCAGCTGGGGCTGGTCCCCAGCTGGTGGCGCCCGATCCGGGACCTCAGGAGGCAATAATCAAAGAGCTGAGCACACACGAACCACGCAATCAGCAGGCAATAAGCATGCAGCTCAGCAATGACGAATCATGCTGCTCAACTGGCAATATTCAAGCAGGTGACCAGGCAGGAATCACGCAGCTCAGCTGGCAATAATCAAGCAGATGAGCAGGCAGGAATCACGCAGGTCAGATGGCAATTATGAAGCAGATGAGCATGCAGGAATCATGAAGCTCAGCTTGCAGTTATCAAGCAGATGAGCAGGCAGGAATCACGCAGCTCAGTTGGCAATAATCAAGCAGATGAGCAGGCAGGAGGTACGCAGCACAGTTGGCAATTGTCAAGCACCTAACCAGACAGGAATCACGCAGCTCAGCAGGCCCTGATCACGTGACTGAGCATGCATTCTTGACGTTGCTGCTCATACACTTATCACTTGACTGATCATGCACTGATCACATGGCTATCATTCACTGATCACGTGACTGCCCATGCACTGACGACCTGGATGATCAAACACTGAACACGTGACTGATCAGGCACTGATCCCCTGGCTATCATGCACTGATCACGTGGCTGATCATGGACAGATCACTTGACTGATCATGCACTGATCACGTGACTGATCATGCACTGATCACTTGGCTAACAAGCACTGATCCCGTGGCTATCATGCACTGATCACGTGGCTTATAATACACTGATCACGTGACTGCGCATGCACTGACCACGTGGCTGATCATACAGTGATCACGTGGCTGATCATGCACTGACCACGTGGCTGAACATACACTGATCACGTTGCTGAACATGAACTAATCACGTTGCATATCATGCAATGGTCATGTGGCTATCATGCACTGTTCACGTGGCTGATCATACACTGATTATGTGACTGATAATGCACTGATCACGTGGCTATCATGCACTGATCACGTGGCTGATCATGCACTGAATACGTGACTGTTCATGCACTGATCACGTGGCTCTCATGCACTGATCACGTGGTGGCGCATGCAGTGATCATGTAACTGATCATGCACTGATTACGTAGCTATCATTCACTGATCACGTGGCTGACCATGCACTGATCACGTGACTGGTCATGCACTGATCACGTGGCTATTATGCACTGATCACGTGGCTGATCATACACTGATTACGTAACTGATCATGCACTGATAATGTGGCTATCATGCACTGATCACGAGGCTGATCATGCACGATCACGTAGCTATCATGCACTGATCACATGACTGTGCATGCACTGATCACGTGGATATCATACACTGATCACGTGACAGATCATGCACTGGTCAGGTGGCTATCATTCACTGATCACGTGGCTGATCATGCACTGATCACGTGACTGATCATGCACTGATCACATGGCTATCATGCACTGATCACGTGGCTGGTCATACACTGATCACGTGACTGATCATGCACTGATCACGTGGCTATCATGCACGGATCACGTGGCTATCATGCACTGATCACGTCGCTATCAGGCACTGGTCACGTGACTGGGCATGCACTGATCACGTGGATGATCATACACTGATCACATGACTGATCATGCTCTGATCACGTGGCTATCATGCACTGATTTTGTGGCTATCATGCACTGATCACGTGGCTATCATGCACTGATCACGTGGCTGATCATAACCTGATCACGTGACTGACCATGCACTGATCAAGTGTCTATTATGCACTGATTACGTGGCTATCATGCACTGATCACGTGGCTATCATGCACGGATTACGTGGCTGATCAACACCTCATCATGTGACTGATCATGCACTGGTCACGTGGCTATCATGGCCTGATCACGTGGCAGATCATGCACTGATCACGTGAATGATCATGCACTGATTACGTGGCTATCATGCACTGATCACGTGGCTGATCAAGCACTGATAATGTAGCTATCATGCACTGATCCCATGACTACGCATTCACTGATCACGTGGATATCATACACTGATCAGGTGAAAGATCATGCAATGGTCACCTCACTGATCATGCACGGAGAACGTGGCTATCATGCACTGATCACATGGCTTATCATGCAATGATCACTTGACTTATTATGCACTGATCCCGTAGCTATCATGCACTGATCACGTGACTGCACATTCCCTGGTCACGTGACTTATCATGCACCGATCACGTGGCTATCATGCACTGATCACGTGGCTGATCATACACTGATCACGTAACTAATCATGCACTGATCATGTGGCTGATCATGTACTGATCATGTGACTGATCATATGCTGATCATGTGGCTATCATGCACTGATCTTGTGACTGCACATGCACTGATGACGTGGATGATCAGGCACTGATCACGTGGCTCATCATGCACTGATCACGTGTTTATCATGCAGTGATCAGTGACTGACAAGCGCTGATCTTGTGACTGTGAAGGCACTGATCACGTGGCTGATCAGGAACTGTCCACCTGACTGAGCTTTCAGTGACCACGTGGCTGATCGTTCACTGATCACGTGTTTATCATACGGTGATCACGTGTTTATCATACGGTGATCACGTGACTGAGAGGCGCTGATCACGTGACTGTGCAGTCAGTGACCAGGTGGCTGATCATGCACTGATATCGTGACTGAGCATGCACTGATCATGTGCCGGGAGCCGGTGTGGCATTCCACTCTGGACAAAGGTCATGAGGAAGGAGGCTCGGCATACTCAAATGCTGGATCGAGCCTCAGGAGTCCACCCGGATATTCTCGAGCATCTACCCCCCCAAAAAAACAGAGTCTGCCTACTGTATTGCTTTGTGCTCTCACCTCTGATTTCACTGGGGGCTGTCGCCCACCACCATCTTGCTCTCTCTGTCAAAGAGTTAACTTACAGCTCCAATTCATAAAGTTCCTTGTCATTCTTCCCTTTAACTTCCAGCTGAGTCTCCATCTGGAGCGTGGAACCCACCAGGATTACTAATTATGCCTGGGCTGCTAAGACCCACTCGAGAAGGTGTCTAGGGTGAGGCACCTTCCGCTATTCGAGGGCGCACCTGCGGTCTACGTAAGTGGTGCAAACTTCTTGTCTTGAAGTTTTATTGGTCTCCCGCATAGACCAAGATACTCAGTCTCTTTTCTCCACCGAATTTTCCTACTGACCTATCCTCATACTATTATTCTTGATATCTCTGATTAGTATATAAATAGGCGCCTAGGCCATCTCTCCTTCGAATACCCTGGATCAGCTGGGGCTGGTCCCCAGCTGGTGGCGCCCGATCCGGGACCTCAGGAGGCAATAATCAAAGAGCTGAGCACACACGAACCACGCAATCAGCAGGCAATAAGCATGCAGCTCAGCAATGACGAATCATGCTGCTCAACTGGCAATATTCAAGCAGGTGACCAGGCAGGAATCACGCAGCTCAGCTGGCAATAATCAAGCAGATGAGCAGGCAGGAATCACGCAGGTCAGATGGCAATTATGAAGCAGATGAGCATGCAGGAATCATGAAGCTCAGCTTGCAGTTATCAAGCAGATGAGCAGGCAGGAATCACGCAGCTCAGTTGGCAATAATCAAGCAGATGAGCAGGCAGGAGGTACGCAGCACAGTTGGCAATTGTCAAGCACCTAACCAGACAGGAATCACGCAGCTCAGCAGGCCCTGATCACGTGACTGAGCATGCATTCTTGACGTTGCTGCTCATACACTTATCACTTGACTGATCATGCACTGATCACATGGCTATCATTCACTGATCACGTGACTGCCCATGCACTGACCACCTGGATGATCAAACACTGAACACGTGACTGATCAGGCACTGATCCCCTGGCTATCATGCACTGATCACGTGGCTGATCATGGACAGATCACTTGACTGATCATGCACTGATCACGTGACTGATCATGCACTGATCACTTGGCTAACAAGCACTGATCCCGTGGCTATCATGCACTGATCACGTGGCTTATAATACACTGATCACGTGACTGCGCATGCACTGACCACGTGGCTGATCATACAGTGATCACGTGGCTGATCATGCACTGACCACGTGGCTGAACATACACTGATCACGTTGCTGAACATGAACTAATCACGTTGCATATCATGCAATGGTCATGTGGCTATCATGCACTGTTCACGTGGCTGATCATACACTGATTATGTGACTGATAATGCACTGATCACGTGGCTATCATGCACTGATCACGTGGCTGATCATGCACTGAATACGTGACTGTTCATGCACTGATCACGTGGCTCTCATGCACTGATCACGTGGTGGCGCATGCAGTGATCATGTAACTGATCATGCACTGATTACGTAGCTATCATTCACTGATCACGTGGCTGACCATGCACTGATCACGTGACTGATCATGCACTGATCACGTGGCTATTATGCACTGATCACGTGGCTGATCATACACTGATTACCTAACTGATCATGCACTGATAATGTGGCTATCATGCACTGATCACGAGGCTGATCATGCACGATCACGTAGCTATCATGCACTGATCACATGACTGTGCATGCACTGATCACGTGGATATCATACACTGATCACGTGACAGATCATGCACTGGTCAGGTGGCTATCATTCACTGATCACGTGGCTGATCATGCACTGATCACGTGACTGATCATGCACTGATCACATGGCTATCATGCACTGATCACGTGGCTGGTCATACACTGATCACGTGACTGATCATGCACTGATCACGTGGCTATCATGCACGGATCACGTGGCTATCATGCACTGATCACGTCGCTATCAGGCACTGGTCACGTGACTGGGCATGCACTGATCACGTGGATGATCATACACTGATCACATGACTGATCATGCTCTGATCACGTGGCTATCATGCACTGATTTTGTGGCTATCATGCACTGATCACGTGGCTATCATGCACTGATCACGTGGCTGATCATAACCTGATCACGTGACTGACCATGCACTGATCAAGTGTCTATTATGCACTGATTACGTGGCTATCATGCACTGATCACGTGGCTATCATGCACGGATTACGTGGCTGATCAACACCTCATCATGTGACTGATCATGCACTGGTCACGTGGCTATCATGGCCTGATCACGTGGCAGATCATGCACTGATCACGTGAATGATCATGCACTGATTACGTGGCTATCATGCACTGATCACGTGGCTGATCAAGCACTGATAATGTAGCTATCATGCACTGATCGCATGACTACGCATTCACTGATCACGTGGATATCATACACTGATCAGGTGAAAGATCATGCAATGGTCACCTCACTGATCATGCACGGAGAACGTGGCTATCATGCACTGATCACATGGCTTATCATGCAATGATCACTTGACTTATTATGCACTGATCCCGTAGCTATCATGCACTGATCACGTGACTGCACATTCCCTGGTCACGTGACTTATCATGCACCGATCACGTGGCTATCATGCACTGATCACGTGGCTGATCATACACTGATCACGTAACTAATCATGCACTGATCATGTGGCTGATCATGTACTGATCATGTGACTGATCATATGCTGATCATGTGGCTATCATGCACTGATCTTGTGACTGCACATGCACTGATGACGTGGATGATCAGGCACTGATCACGTGGCTCATCATGCACTGATCACGTGTTTATCATGCAGTGATCAGTGACTGACAAGCGCTGATCTTGTGACTGTGAAGGCACTGATCACGTGGCTGATCAGGAACTGTCCACCTGACTGAGCATTCAGTGACCACGTGGCTGATCGTTCACTGATCACGTGTTTATCATACGGTGATCACGTGACTGAGAGGCGCTGATCACGTGACTGTGCAGTCAGTGACCAGGTGGCTGATCATGCACTGATATCGTGACTGAGCATGCACTGATCATGTGCCGGGAGCCGGTGTGGCATTCCACTCTGGACAAAGGTCATGAGGAAGGAGGCTCGGCATACTCAAATGCTGGATCGAGCCTCAGGAGTCCACCCGGATATTCTCGAGCATCTACCCCCCAAAAAAACAGAGTCTGCCTACTGTATTGCTTTGTGCTCTCACCTCTGATTTCACTGGGGGCTGTCGCCCACCACCATCTTGCTCTCTCTGTCAAAGAGTTAACTTACAGCTCCAATTCATAAAGTTCCTTGTCATTCTTCCCTTTAACTTCCAGTTGAGTCTCCATCTGGAGCGCGGAACCCACCAGGATTACTAATTATGCCTGGGCTGCTAAGACCCACTCGAGAAGGTGTCTAGGGTGAGGCACCTTCCGCTATTCGAGGGCGCACCTGCGGTCTACGTAAGTGGTGCAAACTTCTTGTCTTGAAGTTTTATTGGTCTCCCGCGTAGACCAAGATACTCAGTCTCTTTTCTCCACCGAATTTTCCTACTGACCTATCCTCATACTATTATTCTTGATATCTCTGATTAGTATATAAATAGGCGCCTAGGCCATCTCTCCTTCGAATACCCTGGATCAGCTGGGGCTGGTCCCCAGCTGGTGGCGCCCGATCCGGGACCTCAGGAGGCAATAATCAAAGAGCTGAGCACACACGAACCACGCAATCAGCAGGCAATAAGCATGCAGCTCAGCAATGACGAATCATGCTGCTCAACTGGCAATATTCAAGCAGGTGACCAGGCAGGAATCACGCAGCTCAGCTGGCAATAATCAAGCAGATGAGCAGGCAGGAATCACGCAGGTCAGATGGCAATTATGAAGCAGATGAGCATGCAGGAATCATGAAGCTCAGCTTGCAGTTATCAAGCAGATGAGCAGGCAGGAATCACGCAGCTCAGTTGGCAATAATCAAGCAGATGAGCAGGCAGGAGGTACGCAGCACAGTTGGCAATTGTCAAGCACCTAACCAGACAGGAATCACGCAGCTCAGCAGGCCCTGATCACGTGACTGAGCATGCATTCTTGACGTTGCTGCTCATACACTTATCACTTGACTGATCATGCACTGATCACATGGCTATCATTCACTGATCACGTGACTGCCCATGCACTGACGACCTGGATGATCAAACACTGAACACGTGACTGATCAGGCACTGATCCCCTGGCTATCATGCACTGATCACGTGGCTGATCATGGACAGATCACTTGACTGATCATGCACTGATCACGTGACTGATCATGCACTGATCACTTGGCTAACAAGCACTGATCCCGTGGCTATCATGCACTGATCACGTGGCTTATAATACACTGATCACGTGACTGCGCATGCACTGACCACGTGGCTGATCATACAGTGATCACGTGGCTGATCATGCACTGACCACGTGGCTGAACATACACTGATCACGTTGCTGAACATGAACTAATCACGTTGCATATCATGCAATGGTCATGTGGCTATCATGCACTGTTCACGTGGCTGATCATACACTGATTATGTGACTGATAATGCACTGATCACGTGGCTATCATGCACTGATCACGTGGCTGATCATGCACTGAATACGTGACTGTTCATGCACTGATCACGTGGCTCTCATGCACTGATCACGTGGTGGCGCATGCAGTGATCATGTAACTGATCATGCACTGATTACGTAGCTATCATTCACTGATCACGTGGCTGACCATGCACTGATCACGTGACTGATCATGCACTGATCACGTGGCTATTATGCACTGATCACGTGGCTGATCATACACTGATTACGTAACTGATCATGCACTGATAATGTGGCTATCATGCACTGATCACGAGGCTGATCATGCACGATCACGTAGCTATCATGCACTGATCACATGACTGTGCATGCACTGATCACGTGGATATCATACACTGATCACGTGACAGATCATGCACTGGTCAGGTGGCTATCATTCACTGATCACGTGGCTGATCATGCACTGATCACGTGACTGATCATGCACTGATCACATGGCTATCATGCACTGATCACGTGGCTGGTCATACACTGATCACGTGACTGATCATGCACTGATCACGTGGCTATCATGCACGGATCACGTGGCTATCATGCACTGATCACGTCGCTATCAGGCACTGGTCACGTGACTGGGCATGCACTGATCACGTGGATGATCATACACTGATCACATGACTGATCATGCTCTGATCACGTGGCTATCATGCACTGATTTTGTGGCTATCATGCACTGATCACGTGGCTATCATGCACTGATCACGTGGCTGATCATAACCTGATCACGTGACTGACCATGCACTGATCAAGTGTCTATTATGCACTGATTACGTGGCTATCATGCACTGATCACGTGGCTATCATGCACGGATTACGTGGCTGATCAACACCTCATCATGTGACTGATCATGCACTGGTCACGTGGCTATCATGGCCTGATCACGTGGCAGATCATGCACTGATCACGTGAATGATCATGCACTGATTACGTGGCTATCATGCACTGATCACGTGGCTGATCAAGCACTGATAATGTAGCTATCATGCACTGATCCCATGACTACGCATTCACTGATCACGTGGATATCATACACTGATCAGGTGAAAGATCATGCAATGGTCACCTCACTGATCATGCACGGAGAACGTGGCTATCATGCACTGATCACATGGCTTATCATGCAATGATCACTTGACTTATTATGCACTGATCCCGTAGCTATCATGCACTGATCACGTGACTGCACATTCCCTGGTCACGTGACTTATCATGCACCGATCACGTGGCTATCATGCACTGATCACGTGGCTGATCATACACTGATCACGTAACTAATCATGCACTGATCATGTGGCTGATCATGTACTGATCATGTGACTGATCATATGCTGATCATGTGGCTATCATGCACTGATCTTGTGACTGCACATGCACTGATGACGTGGATGATCAGGCACTGATCACGTGGCTCATCATGCACTGATCACGTGTTTATCATGCAGTGATCAGTGACTGACAAGCGCTGATCTTGTGACTGTGAAGGCACTGATCACGTGGCTGATCAGGAACTGTCCACCTGACTGAGCTTTCAGTGACCACGTGGCTGATCGTTCACTGATCACGTGTTTATCATACGGTGATCACGTGACTGAGAGGCGCTGATCACGTGACTGTGCAGTCAGTGACCAGTGGCTGATCATGCACTGATATCGTGACTGAGCATGCACTGATCATGTGCCGGGAGCCGGTGTGGCATTCCACTCTGGACAAAGGTCATGAGGAAGGAGGCTCGGCATACTCAAATGCTGGATCGAGCCTCAGGAGTCCACCCGGATATTCTCGAGCATCTACCCCCCCAAAAAACAGAGTCTGCCTACTGTATTGCTTTGTGCTCTCACCTCTGATTTCACTGGGGGCTGTCGCCCACCACCATCTTGCTCTCTCTGTCAAAGAGTTAACTTACAGCTCCAATTCATAAAGTTCCTTGTCATTCTTCCCTTTAACTTCCAGCTGAGTCTCCATCTGGAGCGTGGAACCCACCAGGATTACTAATTATGCCTGGGCTGCTAAGACCCACTCGAGAAGGTGTCTAGGGTGAGGCACCTTCCGCTATTCGAGGGCGCACCTGCGGTCTACGTAAGTGGTGCAAACTTCTTGTCTTGAAGTTTTATTGGTCTCCCGCATAGACCAAGATACTCAGTCTCTTTTCTCCACCGAATTTTCCTACTGACCTATCCTCATACTATTATTCTTGATATCTCTGATTAGTATATAAATAGGCGCCTAGGCCATCTCTCCTTCGAATACCCTGGATCAGCTGGGGCTGGTCCCCAGCTGGTGGCGCCCGATCCGGGACCTCAGGAGGCAATAATCAAAGAGCTGAGCACACACGAACCACGCAATCAGCAGGCAATAAGCATGCAGCTCAGCAATGACGAATCATGCTGCTCAACTGGCAATATTCAAGCAGGTGACCAGGCAGGAATCACGCAGCTCAGCTGGCAATAATCAAGCAGATGAGCAGGCAGGAATCACGCAGGTCAGATGGCAATTATGAAGCAGATGAGCATGCAGGAATCATGAAGCTCAGCTTGCAGTTATCAAGCAGATGAGCAGGCAGGAATCACGCAGCTCAGTTGGCAATAATCAAGCAGATGAGCAGGCAGGAGGTACGCAGCACAGTTGGCAATTGTCAAGCACCTAACCAGACAGGAATCACGCAGCTCAGCAGGCCCTGATCACGTGACTGAGCATGCATTCTTGACGTTGCTGCTCATACACTTATCACTTGACTGATCATGCACTGATCACATGGCTATCATTCACTGATTCACGTGACTGCCCATGCACTGACCACCTGGATGATCAAACACTGAACACGTGACTGATCAGGCACTGATCCCCTGGCTATCATGCACTGATCACGTGGCTGATCATGGACAGATCATTGACTGATCATGCACTGATCACGTGACTGATCATGCACTGATCACTTGGCTAACAAGCCACTGATCCCGTGGCTATCATGCACTGATCACGTGGCTTATAATACACTGATCACGTGACTGCGCATGCACTGACCACGTGGCTGATCATACAGTGATCACGTGGCTGATCATGCACTGACCACGTGGCTGAACATACACTGATCACGTTGCTGAACATGAACTAATCACGTTGCATATCATGCAATGGTCATGTGGCTATCATGCACTGTTCACGTGGCTGATCATACACTGATTATGTGACTGATAATGCACTGATCACGTGGCTATCATGCACTGATCACGTGGCTGATCATGCACTGAATACGTGACTGTTCATGCACTGATCACGTGGCTCTCATGCACTGATCACGTGGTGCGCATGCAGTTATCATGTAACTGATCATGCACTGATTACGTAGCTATCATTCACTGATCACGTGGCTGACCATGCACTGATCACGTGACTGATTCATGCACTGATCACGTGGCTATTATGCACTGATCACGTGGCTGATCATTACACTGATTACGTAACTGATCATGCACTGATAATGTGGCCTATCATGCACTGATCACGAGGCTGATCATGGCACGATCACGTAGCTATCATGGCACTGATCACATGACTGTGCATGCACTGATCACGTGGATATCATACACTGATCACGTGACAGATCATGCACTGGTCAGGTGGCTATCATTCACTGATCACGTGGCTGATCATGCACTGATCACGTGACTGATCATGGCACTGATCACATGGCTTATCATGCACTGATCACGTGGCTTGGTCATACACTGATCACGTGACTGATCATGCACTGATCACGTGGCTATCATGCACGGATCACGTGGCTATCATGCACTGATCACGTCGCTATCAGGCACTGGTCACGTGACTGGGCATGCACTGATCACGTGATGATCATACACTGATACATGACTGATCATGCTCTGATCACGTGGCTATCATGCACTGATTTTGTGGCTATCATGCACTGATCACGTGGCTATCATGCACTGATCACGTGGCTGATCATAGCCTGATCACGTGAGTGACCATGCACGGATCAAGTGTCTATTATGCACTGATTACGTGGCTATCATGCACTGATCACGTGGCTATCATGCACGGATTACGTGGCTGATCAACACCTCATCAATGTGACTGATCATGCACTGGTCACGTGGCTATCATGGCCTGATCACGTGGCAGATCATGCACTGATCACGTGAATGATCATGCCCTGATTACGTGGCTATCATGCACTGATCACGTGGCTGATCAAGCACTGATAATGTAGCTATCATGCACTGATCGCATGACTACGCATTCACTGATCACGTGGATATCATACACTGATCAGTGAAAGATCATGCCAATGGTCACCTCACTGATCATGCACGGAGAACGTGGCTATCATGCACTGATCACATGGCTTATCATGCAATGATCACTTGACTTATTATGCACTGATCCCGTAGCTATCATGCACTGATCACGTGACTGCACATTCCCTGGTCACGTGACTTATCATGCACCGATCACGTGGCTATCATGCACTGATCACGTGGCTGATCATACACTGATCACGTAACTAATCATGCACTGATCATGTGGCTGATCATGTACTGATCATGTGACTGATCATATGCTGATCATGTGGCTATCATGCACTGATCTTGTGACTGCACATGCACTGATGACGTGGATGATCAGGCACTGATCACGTGGCTCATCATGCACTGATCACGTGTTTATCATGCAGTGATCAGTGACTGACAAGCGCTGATCTTGTGACTGTGAAGGCACTGATCACGTGGCTGATCAGGAACTGTCCACCTGACTGAGCTTTCAGTGACCACGTGGCTGATCGTTCACTGATCACGTGTTTATCATACGGTGATCACGTGACTGAGAGGCGCTGATCACGTGTCTGTGTAGTCAGTGATCACGGTGCTGATCATGCACTGATATCGTGACTGAGCATGCACTGATCATGTGCCGGGAGCCGGTGAGGCATTCCACTCTGGACAAAGGTCATGAGGAAGGAGGCTCGGCATACGCAAATGCGGGATTGAGCCTCAGGATTCCACCCGGATATTCTCGAGCATCTACCCCCCAAAAAAACAGAGTCTGCCTACTGTATTGCTTTGTGCTCTCACCTCTGATTTCACTGGGGCCTGTCGCCCACCACCGTCTCGCTCTCTCTGTCAAAGAGTTAACTTACAGCTCCAATTCATAAAGTTCCTTGTCATTCTTCCTTTAACTTCCAGCTGAGTCTCCATCTGGAGCGCGGAACCCAGCTTACTAATTATGCCTGGGCTGCTAAGACCCGCTCGAGAAGGTGTCTAGGGTGAGGCACCTTCCGCTATTCGAGAGGGTGCCTGCCGCCTACGTACGTGATGCAAACTTCTTGTCTTGAAGTTTTATTGGTCTCCCGCGTAAACCAAGCTACTCAGTCTCTTTTCTCCACCGAATTTTCCTACTGACCTATCCTCATACTATTATTCTTGATATCTCTGATGAGCATATAAATAGTCCTAGGCCATCTCTCCTTCGAATACCCTGGATCAGCTGGGGCTCGTCCCAGCTGGTGCCCGATCCGGGACCTCAGGAGGCAATAATCAAAGAGCTGAGCACACACGAACCACGCAATCAGCAGGCAATAAGCATGCAGCTCAGCAATGACGAATCATGCTGCTCAACTGGCAATAATCAAGCAGGTGACCAGGCAGGAATCACGCAGCTCAGCTGGCAATAATCAAGCAGATGAGCAGGCAGGAATCACGCAGGTCAGATGGCAATTATGAAGCAGATGAGCATGCAGGAATCATGAAGCTCAGCTTGCAGTTATCAAGCAGATGAGCAGGCAGGAATCACGCAGCTCAGTTGGCAATAATCAAGCAGATGAGCAGGCAGGAGGTACGCAGCACAGTTGGCAATTGTCAAGCACCTAACCAGACAGGAATCACGCAGCTCAGCAGGCCCTGATCACGTGACTGAGCATGCATTCTTGACGTTGCTGCTCATACACTTATCACTTGACTGATCATGCACTGATCACATGGCTATCATTCACTGATCACGTGACTGCCCATGCACTGACCAACCTGGATGATCAAACACTGAACACGTGACTGATCAGGCACTGATCCCCTGGCTATCATGCACTGATCACGTGGCTGATCATGGACAGATCACTTGACTGATCATGCACTGATCACGTGACTGATCATGCACTGATCACTTGGCTAACAAGCACTGATCCCGTGGCTATCATGCACTGATCACGTGGCTTATAATACACTGATCACGTGACTGCGCATGCACTGACCACGTGGCTGATCATACAGTGAATG
>NW_020191057.1:0-19446 GCF_002263795.3 Bos taurus
TAGAGCGCCGCGTCCGCGTCAACGCCGCCGCCTGGCCCCGCTGCTCAGAGGCCTCGTATCCTAGCTCGTGTCCCGCTGCGGCAGGCTTGCTAGGTCGCTCGTGCTATGAAAAACTGCCATGTCTTCTCTCCAGACTCCTTCACGGTGTGGTTAGTTTGGCTATGAGTCGCTGTGGCACCGCCTGAAAGAACTTCCTCTGCCCCCCACACCCCCCCCCAATTTATTTCTAATCACAGAGCGTTGCCTTATGTTAAATAGACATTAGTACTAGCATAGTTTAACGCAAAGATACGTACTGACTCAAGCTGGTCCTCATCCAGCTCATGGACCCTTATTGAGAGAAGAGACACAGGGAAACGTCATGTCAGGACAGAGCACAGCCCGCGAACTCAAGACACCAGGGGTACGAAAAAGTAAAGAATTTCTCCCCGAGAGCCTCCGAGATTGGTCCTGAGAAACACATTGATTTTAGACCTCAAGCTCCAGAAGTGAGAGAATGAATACGTGTGAAACCTCATTGTGGCCGCTCACACAGAGTCTAGGAACCTAAACAGTGCCTTGGAAGCAGAGAATGCCCTCTCCCGTCCCGTGCCTTAAACGTTAATTACGGTAGTTTACTAGAGCAAAAAACTCAACCATTTTCAGCAATCAAAAATACATTCAAAGAAGACTGAGCCCCATCCAAAACAACATGGGTACATCATCAACATTCAATGCAATGCCCTGAATTCAGGAGCACATCTTCTACTTGAAGTATAGGGAATTAGGATGCTTTGTCAGGTGTCATCAGATGCAGGGAGGAAATCCCTGGAAGGAGTTAGAGCCAGGCATTCCTTGAGCAATAATAGACATTTACTGAAGTCTATGGAGTTGACGTTTTCTTGCTTGGATCACTGAGAAACTGAAGTGCTGATGACAGCTGTCCCTGGCAGTCCTGGTGAGATATGTGCTAAAGCCAGAGTCACGTCCGGGAACACAGAGGCTGATTGCAGAAGTCATGGGGTGGGGAAGGATGGTGCTATCATGGTCTCAGAGTTTGTCTCAGAGGATGAGGCTTAGGAAGTCATGCCACCAAATGTAAAGGAGCCTTGGCAAACCTCCCTTGTCATTGAGTCCCTGCTTCTACCACTGTGGTAGAGACCCTTCACTAAGCTCAGTACTAAGTCATAGAACATAATTAAGAACTCAATGAATGGAGAGTGAATCATTAAGAAATTATAAAAATAGATAATCAAACACATTATGTGATCACCCCTACATTCACACGGAATCAAGAAGCCTTCATTCAAATGTAAGAGACCAAGAGTCAGTGATTCCTAGTTCATGCACAAAGAACAGTCTCTCTCTTCCTGCATTCTACCAAAAAATTAAGAGACCCATAAAAGCGAATCCTGGAGCAGTGCGATCTTTCTGATATGATAAGAAGTTAGAGAATAAATTTTGACTAAGGACTTACTCAGTCCTTCCTTAATATATAATTTTAATCAATTCAAGGGGCTTCCCAGTTGGCACTGGTGGTAAAGAACCAGGTTGCCAACACGGGAGACATAAGAGACCCAGTTTCAATCCCTGGATTGGGAAGATCCCCTGGAGGAGGGCATGGCAACCCACTCCAGTATTCTTGCCTGGAGACTCTCCATGGACAGAGGCCTGGTGGGCTACAGCCCAGAGGTCACAAAGAGTGGGAAACGACTGAAGTGACTTAGCAAACACACACGAAATCAATTGGAATGTTAAATGTCAATCAAAAACTGCTGAAAGGAAGGGCTGTAGAAATGGTTCTAGAGACAGGAGATGTGAGAGAGGGTTGGATGGTGCTAAGCACAGAGTAGGATGACTGTCCCGAGTGGAACTGGAGGCATGGGAATGGGAGACGGGTGGTGAGAATGAACTGTCTCAGTCTGCCATGACACACCTACAGACAAGACCATTCCCAACTAAGGACATTAAGGTAAATCTGATTCATCCTGTTCAGATGCTATTTACATTGTGGGATCTGTATCATATGGGATATTAAAACAGTAATTGATCATATATGAAACGTCACCAGTCAGGTTCAATGCACGATACTGGATGCTTGGGCTGGTGCACTGGACGGCCAGAGGGATGGTTATGGGAGGGAGAGGGTTCAGGATGGGGAACACATGTATACTGTGGCAGATTCATTTTGATATATGGCAAAACCAATACAATATTGTAAAGTTAAATAAAACAAAATTTAAAAAATAATAAATAAACACAGTAATTGGCAGATATCCTGTTATTGAAAGCTTGAAGGGTTTTCTCAAGTAACCAGTTTACCTGCAGATGGTATGACCACGGTGCGTAATAAGAAGAAGAGATAAAATGCCCCCTACGGCTGTGCCCTCAGCAAAGCTGGTGAACCTTCACGCCCTTCACAAGACGGAGAAAACAGGAGGAGAGCAGAGGAGCTATTTTGAAGCAACCTACAAGGTATTAGAAATATGTGGATGGTTCCTGACATGTCATTTCACTCTCAGTTTTATTGGATTCCGGGATTCATATGCCAATGATGTTGTATATTTAGAAAATACCCAAAGGCAGGTGGCAAGTACTGACTTGCAGAATCGTCTGAGAAGTGCTGAGTGTCCTGTGACACTGTGTGACATCGTGGTGTCTTCACCTTGTCTAATACATGCCAGGAGACTTTTGAAAAGGAGGGGAAAGGATGTGATATGGATTCTTATTTGAACTAACCAAAGTTCCCTCTAAATTTAAGCAAAATCCTTTGCTTGCATACATGCTCAGTCGTGTCCCACTCTTTGCCACCCTATGGACTGACTGTTGCCCGACAGACTCCTCTGTCCCTGGGATTTCCCAGGCAAGAATACTGGAGTGGGTTGCCATTTCCTCCTCCAGAACAAAATCTTGATCTTCATCAGTTAGTTGCTTTTCCTCAAAGCCAGCCTCTGCACCACAACCTCGGTAACTTACTCACAGGAGGAATCAGCTCAGTCAGTGGTTCCTTGAGTCCACGTCTCCTGCTCTGTCCCCTGGGCTTCCTCCAGGCCCAGCCGGGGCTCCTTACTTCTGTCTCTGGGCTCAGAGCCCTTTCTCTTTGAACCCAAAGACGTTCACCCTGCTCGGCCTTCCTGCCCTGCCCGGGGCTTCCCTGCTCTCTGACAGCGCCCGTGACCAGCCTTGACTGGACTCTTATACCTCATGTTTGTTGTTTTCCATCCTGGATCTTTTCTCCTGCTATTTCCTTCTTCTTTAACTCAGCTTCCATAGACTCCAGCAGACTCCATCCTCGCTCAGCCCACCCAGTCTCAGCTCTGGGGTCTTTGACCTCCAGTGTCATTCGGGGTCAGGACACATAACCAGGAGGAGCCCTAAGAGCAGCAGGGCTGAGCTCAGGAATCATCTTTCCGGTTTAGGCACACAGGTCTCCCCTTCCTCCAGCTCGTGTCTCCATCCCTGTGCTTCTGGGACTCTGAGGTGGGTGAGGCTTCCTGTGAGTGGGTGCTGTGCTGGGACTGCACACTTGGACCAAAGGGCAGTACTGAGTGCCGGGTGAGGAGAGGATTGAGCTCCACACACACGTGCTTTCTCCTAACCTGCTGGAAGTAAATGGTGCAGCTGCTGGGGAAGGCAGTCTGGTAGTTCTTCTAAATCAATCAGAGAGTGAATTCACCAATCAACTCGATCAAGTGTAAACTTACCGTTGAACCCCACAGATTTCATTCTAAGTATATGCCCAAGAAATTAAACATACATCACAATGAAATGCTAAATTTTACACAACCCTAAAGGCAGTATCTGAAACCCTGCCTTCCTCCCTAATGACTGTGGCGTCCTTGGGGAGAGAAATTAGGGACCCATTCCCCACCCCTTATATTTTGTGGGAGAACATGATCTTACTGAGAAGGGCAGAAGACGGCAGCTTCTTTTACTAAACACAAGGAGATTGTCAGTAAAGGCCTGGAGTACTGTCTACACCTCCCCTGTGGGGAGTGAATACACACGCAGCCTCCTGGAACCAGCTACCTGCCTGGAGAGCTCACCTGGGCAATTCACCACCTGGGCTTCTGCTCAGTCACTCTGTGGCTCATTTCTGTTATCTGTGAAATGGGGAAAGCCAACTCACCAACCTAAACATGGTACTAATGAGGAAAATCGGTGAATACAAAACCCCCTCAGTAAATAGTCAGCAGTGTTTAATATTATTCTATTACAGGAACACCAGATGCTTGAAGAGATGAGACTCCAGTGGTGAGACTCAGCCATGCCATTCAAAGAACACATTTTTCCTCTTTTTTTCTTACAGACATTTGACTCTGTTGTTCTGTCATGAATCGAAGTGGGTGTGCTGCAGATCAGGATGATGGAGAAATGTTGTAGTTCTGGAGCTCAAGCTATTTACTTTTCTGAGAAATCTTCGTACAAAAACATTAGAAAACTGCCCTTAAAATGGGTCCGGTTTGTATCCGTTGTTCTTCTCAGTGAGAGCAAGTGAGTTTGCTGGAAAATGAGCTGCCCTCTGACCTTAGCAACCAGGGCACAGCTGGGATTAACCACGAGGACAATGGGGTCACCGGGAGGACCGCGCCAGGGTCCAGCCTCCAGGGGAGGCAGATCATGCCTGGTCTTCACCTACAGCTGACACAGTTTGCCAATGTCTCTTCAGCTGAGACATTGAGCTATTTTCCCGGGTATACAAAATATTTTTAAAGAAACAGCCTTTTCAGAACTTAAAAATGTCAGCGTTTCAATTGTTTGTGTTAGAAGTGGTCTTAAACACAAGTCAACATGTATTAACAAGAGAAGAAAGATTTTAAGGGTTATTTCTGGCTGGGCCTAGTTCCTGAGGGTACGTGAAGAAGCTGCCACATATGAATGTACTGTCACAGGTGCCGAAAGGCACGTACATGCGTTTCCCATGAGCACGGATGGTAGGGCACAATTTCTTCTGCAGAAGGAAAGGACTTACAGGAGTTGGTCAATAATCTTGTCTTGACTCATAAAGACTTCTTCCTCATGAAGTTGAAGGTAACTGGTGAAGAAATCAGAAGTTGATCTTGAAATACCAGCTGCCTTGTGGCACGGGCAGCGGCTGGAAGAGGTATATATTCAGGGCTGAGCGCGCCCGGCACACAGGCTTGCAGGCTGCCTGCCCACCTCTGCTTCCTCCAGGAACACAGGTAAGTGCTTCCAGCAGCTCTGCGCTAACTCAGGAGTCCTTTCTGAAAATAATAATTGAATGTGATGTTTTATCCGTGCGTGTGTTAAATATTTCATTTGGTATATGATGGTATTTTGACATATTCTGCCACAGAAGAACTTTTTCTCCTGATTTAGTCCAATAGGTAATTTACTTATTTCTAGAAAGAAAACCCGCGTTCCCTCGGGAGCACGTGTATCAGGGGTAGGCTGTCCAGCATCCACAGATCCTTCAAGTAAGGCACGGAGGTACCTGATGGGAGATGGCTGGATGTTACCACATCCGTTTTGCCTTTGAATCTGTTATAAATTCACTGGGAAAGACCTGGAGGCTGGGGAAAATTGAAAGGAAAAAGAAAAGGGGGCAGCATGGATGGGATGGTTATACAGCATCACGGACTCAATGAATAGGAATTTGGACAAACTCTGGGAGGTAGTGGAGGACAGAGGAGCTTGTCCATGGAGTGCAAAGAGTTGGACACGACTTAGCAACTGAACAACACAACAACCTCTGTTATAAAGCACTTTTTACCCACTCTGTTCAGTCAGTAAGGAAGAAACAGTAAAGATACGCTATTACTTTTTAGAAAAATGTTCTTTAAATATCTAATTTCATAGTCGTCTAATTATGAGATGGAATACAGGTACATCTCTCAATTATGAAATGTATAACATCAAGTTTCTAATTATATTTAAGAAACGTTTTTCTATAAATAAGGCTTCCCAGGTGGCACTAGTGGTAAAGAACAAATCTACAGTCCAGGTAGCTGTAAGAGATGTGGGTTCAGTCCCTGGGTGGGAAAGATCCCCTGGAGGAAGCATAGCAACCCCACTCCGGTATTCCTAATTTCAAGCTTTCTAATTACTAAATGTATTACAAAGAAAAATCTCGTCGCCAGAAATCCACAACCCACACATAAGGCATTTCTTTTAGAAATTCTCATTACAGACTACCTTCCTTCCCTAGAGTGATGATAAAATGCATTCTGATGCTCTTCCAGGACTTCCAGACCACATCCGGCACCATGAGTTCCCTCGTGATGCAATCATCCACCTTGCAATGTCTTTCCACCGATCAGAAAATCAGAGAAGGGAAAACATCTCCTGTCGCTTTCAGTATCTCGTCAGCCTTAGCTATGACTTACTTGGGGCCGAGAAAACACCGCATCACAGATGCAGAAGGTAGGTGGCAGCTGCCCTTTCCATCACAGGTTTGCATGGGGTGTCTGCCGGCTGCTGTGCAGATGACCACAGGTCTGCTGTCCCCGGGTCCCACGGGGAAGCTCAAGCAGCCCCAACGACTGGGTGGGCACAGAGTTATGGGGGCAGGGGCTCCCCACCTGCCTCCTGTGCCTTGACTTCCTGGGGGGCTGGGATGAACCCTACAACTGCCCAACAACCAGAGGTGAGGCTTTAATGGAAGACTTCAGTAAGAAGTGAGGCCCTGACTTAAGTCCACGGGAGATATCTTTACATGTTTCCTCAACGATGAATGAAAAACGAGACACGAGTTCTTTACAGTGGACAGCGCTCAAGCAGCTTTGTGTTCCCACACACAGACTGTGTTTTTAAGAAGCAAGTGTTTGCACTGAAATATTCTTTCTTCTTTTCTTTGTTCCTTATGCTTGGGGGTTTTTTGTTTGGTTTGGTACTTGGTTTGCATTTTCTTTCCTTTCTTCTTCCTGACTTTTTCTTTCTTTTGGTCGACTGTGATGCACACAGATATATCAGGTGACCTTCTTTGCCCCCACTATCTGTCTCCTCCAGGTCCTTCACTTCAATAAAATCGCAGAGAACACAAGAGGAGGAAGCCGCAAAAAGAGCACGTGAGTCACAGGGCACGGATTTAGAGGATCACGTATCCAAGAGGGTCATAGTTTAAACTGGGAATTTCAGACCAAGTGGGAAAGTCCACTTTTAGGGACATCTATAGTGAAACCCAGCGGACAGAGTTGTAGCTCATTTCACGTTACAATATATGTGCTTCACGGCTTTGTTTATCCTAGAGGAGAGTAGCATGTGCTTCACGGGAAGGGCTCGGAAACCCAAAGGGGCTTCAGACTGCGCTCTGTTGTTCAGGAATGACAAATGTGGACAATACAACTGCTCTGAGCCACAGTGACTTCATCCCAAGTTCACTGGGGGATGATAAAATGTCTGCTGCAATACATGCAAATCCATGTGAAACAGAATAGCAGGGGCCAGGAAAATGAAATACTCTGATGTATAGTACGTATTTTATTATGGTTATTATAGCAAAATAATAACTATACTATGTATAACATGGTTTCTAACATTGCATAGTATGAACTCATAATATTAATATTATTATTGGATAATGTTAAATCATGATGGTAGTTCATATTATGAAGACCAATAGGTTAGGC
Organism: Bos taurus; assembly: GCF_002263795.3. Taxonomy (NCBI): domain Eukaryota; kingdom Metazoa; phylum Chordata; class Mammalia; order Artiodactyla; family Bovidae; genus Bos; species Bos taurus. Next base: position 7,569 of record NW_020191057.1, read on the forward strand.
ATCAAAATATATTATGAGACCAGTGATTAACTGAGAGCTATTGATTATAGGCTCTCGCAAAACTCTCAGGTAGCAAGGTTAAAGGTTCCTGGCATTGAGACAAGCCTGGGTTGAAAACCTGGCTTCTGTCCCTTGGAAGAAGCTACTTAGCCTCTGCACTCTCTTGTCATCATGTGAATCCAGCGCAAAGAACTTAGAGGATGCTGGTGTACAGCTGCCGGCCGGTGTCCCAGACACACACTGCTTCCCGACACCGAGAAGTGCGGCCCAATCAGAACGTAAGAGCCGAAGGGCAGAGTCAACAGGTCCTTAGAAGACACATCCCACCAGGATGTATCAACAGGGCCTCACGTCATAACCTAAGGAACGATAACCAAGATTCACTTTCCTCACTACAGGCTGATGACTGTCAGAGACGCACTATGGTGGCTGGCCCTCAAGAAGCCTAACTTTAGCTGAAGGAGGTGACCCTAAGCATTGCAGACAGGCTAAGACAGTGCCTGGAGGAACGGCGCTGCGTGGTAGTTCAAAGGAGAAAAGAGGGATGTCTGAGCAGGAGAAAGAATTGCCTAGGAGACCGGCTGTAAGGATTAGGAAGGCTATACCAGTAAAACACACCAAATTAGGGGAAAATAACCACAACCATCATCCCTGGGGATACCGCCCTCGTAGACAGGGAATCCACAGACCTGGGCGTGTAGTAGTTTACATTGACAAGAGACTCCAATGACCTCACTTTTTGACATTTGAAGGTTGAAAAGCCAGGAAATGTTCATGCATCACTTTCAACAGCTTCTGACAGAATTAAAGAAATCCACTGATGCCTATGAGCTGAGTGTCGCCAACAGGCTCTAACGAGAAAAGGAGTTTCGGTTTCTCCAGGTGAGTTTCCCTGGTCTGTCACGCCTTTGGTCGCATCCCTGGTCCTCGGGCCCCATCTCCTAAGGGGGGAGGGTGCAAGGAGCCTGGGGACCACACGGGGGCATTATCCCAGGGGGCGCCAGGCTCCCTGACCACAACTGCACCGATGGAGTGTCCAGACGGCTGATAGCATCCCCCCGTGAGGGGGGCTAGGTGTATTCTGCTGTGGAACTCTGCTTGATCAGGATTTAACACATTTAATTTGGGAATAACCTACATATGTTAGTCGATAATTACTTCATTCCTTGCTTCTTCTTCGTTCTGCTCATGTCATAGGAATAGCCCTGGCATAATGGTTCCATAAATTTATCCTAGCCAGTGTGCGAATGTCGCTCGATTTTAAAAATAGCTGCCAAGAAGGAAAGTCGAAAGATTGATGTAAATTCCTGGGTGGGAAGAGCCAAACCAATGGTAGGTTATGAGAGAGTCACTCATTACGAACACGGCTGAGTCCCCGCTGTGTGTGAACACGGTGCTGGACCTGACTGGGCTGTCAGGAGGGGGTGAGACGAGACTGCAGAGGGTGGGGAGGCCCTGCAGGGGGTGGACGGTCCACGTCATGCGGAGAGAAACGGGCAGTGGGCTCCAGGACCAGCCCCTGCAGGCACAGCTGGGTCTGGAAGACAGTGTCTTGTGGATCCCAAGTCTCTGCTCAGACTTCAGGTTGATTCATAAGTTGTTCTAAATTAAAGGCGTAACTTCCGGGTTATAATCCCTAAGAGAAAATATGAAGAGTCCACTTTTGCTTTCTTAACTGGGAAACAAGCCGCTCTCCGTTACACCATCCTTCTTGCAGAAATGACCACCTGCAGGAGAAGGGTCCTGGCCCACGTCCCCCTCCCACTGGATTGTCACAGTGTCCACCCCACCCAGGGAGGGGCTGGACAACGTCTCCATCCCACGAACCGTATCCTACCTCCCTTCCGAAACATAGGCTTAACCTACAGCAACTCAATGTGCAGAATGAAGAAGAAGACAGGGAATGGAAACAAGAGACAAAGCTACTGAGGGAACAGGAAGGGAGGAAAGGGAAGAAGAAAACTGACCAGTAAAGGTCAGCTGAAATCAGTTCTTCAGAATTGATGACCTGTTCATCAGTTCTGATGACATATATTGTCAGAATTGATGATCCAGAATTCTTGGGTCAGGAAGAGCCCCTGAAGGAGGGCACGGCATCCCACTCCAGTATTCTTGCCTAGAGAGTCCCATGGACAGAGGAGCCTGGTGGGCTACAGTCCGTGGGCTCACAGACTGAAGAGGCTTAGCATAGCATGGCATCTTAAATATCATAGAAATATCATGGCATCTTAAATATCAGAAATCAGTTCATCAGGATTCCTTGTGAAATGACTGATGTCCCCACACACACAGACTGAGCAGGGGCGTCTGCATGAGGGCGACTCCATCAGGCTGGGACTGTGAGCAAAGCCTCACCTGGTGAACCGCTGGGCATGGAGTCCCTCACGGGCTGACTTGTGTCAATATTTAACCATCACTTGTAACTTTCAACGCATCTGACAGATAAACCACTTGTGCCTTTCATGACAGACCTTTGATTTTCTGTCTTTGCAGGAAAAATCAAGGAACTATTTCCCGAAGACTCTCTCAAAAGCTCTACTGTTCTGGTTCTGGTGAACGCCGTCTACTTCAAAGGGCAGTGGAACCAGAAATTTAAGGAAGAACATACTGCAGAGGAAAAGTTTTGGCTGAACAAGGTATTGTCTGTAATTTACGTGTATAACCAAGTGTAGCTACATGCACTGTGAAATTTAAATGCATAGTAATTAATATATAACTCGTATAGAAGATAGAATTTGTCAAGGCTTATTTTCTTGTCCTTTTTTTAAACTTTATTTACTGGGGATTCCTTGAAGAAACTCTTATCTCTAGACACAAATTTCCCAGAATCATCTCTTAGGCAGGCTTGAGTTTGGTGTCTCAATAATACTATCTTTTTTTCTGGGCCTACTGCTCACCCCTGGCATTCTCTTTGGCACATAAATTTACTGCAGGATACAAGCAAACCTGTTGCGGATGATGAACGACAACCAAATAGTTTCAAGTTCGTGTCACTGGAGGACGTGCAAGCCAAGGATTCCCCTGGAAATCCCGTACACAAGGCGAAGAGGCTAAGCATGATGGTGCTGCTGCCAATGAAGTAGATGGTCTGCAGCGAGTAAAACCTGGTATTCACAGTGTTCCATGCCATTGCTCACATTTCCAGTGATTCAGTGCTTGTGTGGGCTGCTCATAGATTGGTGGTAACTGGCTGGCAGCATAGAACAAAAAAAATAATATTATAATAACATCAATATCATAAACATCAGTGGCTAATGGTAAAGAATCCGCCTGCAGTGTGTGACACACGGAGACATGGGTTCAATCCCTGGGTCAGGAAAATCCCCTGGAAGAGGAAATGCAACCCACTCCAGTACTTCTGCCTGGGAAATCCCATGGACAGAGGAGCCTGGAGGGATGCAGACCATGCGGGTCACAAGAGTCAGACATGACCTTCACATGAAACACATGTTGTTTCATTTCTGTGTGCACGTTTATACAACACACATCTACACATGTGTATAGACATTTCTACATACGTGTATATAGTGTGTACATACATACATAGAAAGAGCAAAGTTTATAAATGTATAAAAACATTTATTTGATCATATGATATATATTCAGGACTGTTATTGTTTCCCCCTCAGAGAAAATGTAATAAACTGAATCTCCTGTATTCATGTTTACTGTTAAAATAAAGGTTTCCCAGACATTTTCAATCCAAGGTTAGGTGGGCTCCATGACCATGAGAATCCTGACAGTTGTTCCTTTTCCACTGTTACAGCTTGAAGACCAGCTCACTGCTGAGAAGTTAATAGCGTGACGAGCCCACAGAATATGGGGAAGAGAGAAGTGGACTTATACCTGCCTCGGTTTAAAGTGGAAGAGAGCTACGACCTCGTGGCCCACACTGAAAGCCCTGGGGATGGTGGATGCCTTCAATGACAAGGTTGCCAACTTCTCGGGCATGACGGGAGACGTGATCTGGTGGTATCAAAGGTCTTCCACAAGTCCTTTGTGGAGGTGAACCGAGGGAGGGCACGGAGGCCGCAGGCTGCTACCGGTTGTGGGTGTTGCTGTCATCACATCATTGCCGATTCGTGAGAGTTTCCGCTGCGATCACCTTTCCTGTTCCTCATCAAGCACATCAAGACCAACAGCATCCTCTTCGTGGCCGAGTCTTCTTCCCCTTAGACGTCCTTGGCAGCGGCCACACTCGGGGACATTCAGAGAGATGTTCCCAGAGCTTGAATGTTGGTGCAACAGGTTCCCTTGGATTTATTTTCCTTTCCAAACGTATAGTCACCACTCACAATGTATTGGATAAAATATTGTCTGTCTCTCTCTTTCTATAAACACATGTAACCTACTCTAATCCGCATGAAAACGCCTCCTTGGACAAAGTGTTCACTGTATTTTAAAAAGTTATTTCCATACTCTATCTTCTACTAAGTTTGAAATATCATAGCTCCTATTTCAAAAGTTATTTTTACTTTTCAAACCTAAACATTCATATTTACTTGAGTTCAGGTGGTATGTGGGACCCTTACATGTCTAAATTTTTTAATTTTCTGAAATGCATTATCAATAAAACCATGGCTTGTTCATGTCATTTGTTGCTCATCCTTTTTTTTTCCAACAAACTGCAAGTGACCCCCACACATGGAAAAGATCATATAGAAAGATATTATCCTACATAGAAATCAAAATAGTGCAGCATGATGAGGTTAAAAAGGCAGACTGCTGTCAGAACATGGAAGGCTCTGTAACCCATGTAAGAGCCTAGATATAAGCATCTAGAACTCAGACTTGGGATGTGAACTGAGTCTCTAAGTAGGTAAGACAGATGATACATATGTTAGAGCTACCGAGAGAAATATGGTGATTGTAGCTGAAGGCAGAGATGGGATAAGATTGGGAGACCATCCAGTGAGAAGAAGGGCTGACATATGACCCTGAATTCCACCAACCCATAAAGCAAAGAACTGACAAATTTTATTCCCCAAAACACAACTTTTCTCAGGGCAAGAAGAATCATTTGGAGGTGATTACGTTTATTACAAAGATTGGCATGACGGTTTCACAGATATATACTCAACCTCAAAACTCATGACGTTCATACATTAAATACATACAGCTCTTTATACATCATTCATACATGAAGAAAGTTATTTTTGAACACAAAGTAATAAAAATCAATGTGTGACTTTAAACATAAAGATAATAGATGCTTAATAAAGAAATATACTGCATATACACCACAAGACAGGCTTCCCTGGTGGTGCAGTGATAAGGAATCTGACTGCCAAGCAGGAGACCTGGGTTCAAAAAAGAGCTGGACATGAGGTAGTGACTAAACAACACAACACCAGACACCACAGGACACCAACTTGTGCCCCATGGGATTGCACAAAGCTAAAATTAAAAGACTGGTCAAACCCTGTGTGGAGAAAACGTGGATCAACCGGAACTCTCCCACACCACTGGTAGGGATACAAAAGCTGCAACCACTCAGGAAAACAGTCTTGCAATTTTATTTTTTCAATCTTTATTAAATATTATTGGCCCATAGCATGGAGTAAGTTGAAGGTGAACATGTGGTACACTCATTTTCTACATACAAATCTGATACACTCATTTTCTACAAAGTGACCACCAGCACAGCTTGTACTAACACTGCTCTCTCAGGGAAGAGGAATCATTTGGAGGTGATATGTTTATTACACAGATTGGCATGATGGTTTCACAGATATATACTCCACCTCAAAACTCCTGACGTTCATACATTAAATACGTACAGCTCTTTTATACACCATTTCATCATTCATACATCATTCCACCTTCTCCATCACAGTATTGTCATTTCTTTTTCGGGAGTGTGTTGTTCAAGAACAGCTGTCACACTGTTGATCTCTAAGGGAGAGGGGAAGCTGGGGTCTCCTATGCTGCCATCTGGGTGATGTCTCCAGAAAACCACATATCTCCTTGGCTGAGCAATGCACTTCTAGAGAAAGTCTTTCTCAAGTACACAAAGTGGCACATATCACTACTTTCTTACAGGGTAAAAAGCATGACCAGACTATTACCAGATCAGTAATTCCACATTCTGATTTTACCCAAGAGATATGAATACATCCACCACAAAAGGACTAAGACACAAATGTTCACTGAAGCCTTATTCGTAATGGCCAGAAAGCTGGCAAAACCTCAAATGTCTAACAGGTGAACAAAACAGGTGAAGGAAAGTACAAACCCAAGAACAGTACTTAGAGATAAAAAGGAAAAAACTACTGACAACATGGATTAAACTCCTACACGCTGTGCTGTGCAAACAAGAGACTGAAAAGAATGAGTGTGTGTTATGTAATCCCCTCAGATGACAATTTTACACTATGGATAAATGTAGCTGGGCATCCCCGGTGACTCAGTGGTAACCCGCCTGACAATGCAGGAGACATGGATTTGATCCCTGGGTTGGAAAGGTCCCCGGAGAAGGGAATGGCTTCCCTCTCCAGTGTTCTTGCCGGGAGAATCCCATGGACAGAGAAGCCTGGTGGGCTACAGTCAGTCCAAGGGGTCGCAAGGAGTCAGACATGACCAAGCGACTAATCGACAACAAGTGTAGTTACATCTCAATACAAGAGACTTTTGAAACACTTAGAACAATACGATCATAGGAAATGATAGTAAAAAATACAAAGAACTGATAGCCAATTATTAAATATGAAAGCGAGTATTTTATTGAATGAGATGGATCAGAGCATAATTTCCCTGTGCTATTTCACTTAAGACGAAGATGGATACCGCTAAACACTCATTGATTGTGTGGCTAAACGTAGAGTCTTAAGCTTTGCTATCGGCAGGTTGAATCACTAAACATTCCAGAGATGAAATAAAATGAGGAATAACCTTCATAAGAGAAGAAATTTTGATCGGATTAATAACACAAAGGTTGTATATTAATTGAATACTACACCACTGGTATTGGCAAGAAATTTTATAAGTTTCATTCATGGGTTTAACCCAACGTATCTTAAAACTATATAACCATGAAACACTCCAGAGTTTTGGTATTTCCTTGTGTTTGAATAAGCATCAGGAATAACATAAAAATGTGTCCGGTATAAACTCATAGGTAGAAATATAACATTTAGTTTGAGTAGATTTCCAGACGCTCCTCTGGTTGGGTCTCCAAAAGATCCCAATCTGAAAACAGTGAAAGATTTGAGAAGATGTAATGTTAGTGTAGTGAAAAGTTGTCATTACTCCTTCCATCACCTTGCCTTATCTTATCTTCAGAACAAGTCGTTCTGAGCTGAACTACTGCCCTTCGGATGCTGCAATCTTCACAGCGTACAGGAATCTCTATGAGCCAGGGAAGCAGAAGCCCTGTGAGTGGGCCTGTGCAGTCTTGATCCATCAGTAAAGGAGATTTGTCTTGGTTGCTCCCAGGCGTTTCTCATCAGGAAGATCTGAGGGAGGTGACAAGCTCACTGTTCTTTTGTGACATGTGGGCAGGTTGGGAAACCTGCCCCTGTGAACGCAGGAGATTCTCAGCTAGCTAAGTCTGGAGACAGAACACAGGCCCTTGAGATGTTGCAAGCTTCGTTACAGTAATAATGCCTCCATAGGCACCTGGAGCTGGCTCCAAGGGTGTGCTGGGGGCCTTCCAGCCTCACGCAGGGGCTGGAACCTCAGCTGTGACGGTCCAGGACCCGGTCCGCCGCAGGGGCTCAGTCTCTCTGCCTCCCTCTGCACCGCCCTCCCTTCCACCTCTCTCTCTCTCCCCTCTTTTCCTCTCCTGCTCCCTACACGTTCTCTCTCTCTGTCTCTCTCTCTCACCAAACACGCCACAGCATCTAAACAAGGGAGCTGGGTCAGCAGGGCTCCACCATTAAATACACCTCGGCTTTGGAGCTAAGCCTCCAGGAAGGCCTCAGGAAAAGCCCTGCCGGGGCAGCCAGTTTCCCGCGCTGCCCTCCATCTCCACCCTTGAAACGAGGACTTCGCCTCCTGGGGCTCTGAACTGCTGCCACGCTTAGTGGCCCTGAAACCAGGAACAAGCCAGAGCGCATCTCTCCTCACCTTCTGGGTTCTGGGAGGGAAGCACCGCGGAGCCACGACAGAGCCGCCCACACCCGCAGGCCGGCCCTGCGAGGCCCTGACCGCCTCCTGCGGCCGCCCCCGGCGCCGCGTCCGCTCCAACGCCGCCGCCGGCCCGCTGCTCCAGGGCTCGTGTCCTGAGCTCAGTGTCCGCGCTGCGCAGGCTTGCTCAGGATCGCATGGATACAGATAAATGTCTCGTGCTCATGGAGAAATACTGCCATGGCTTCTCTCCAGACTCTTACGAGTGTTTAGTTTGGCTGATAGGATCGCTGGTGGCACCGCACTGAAGAGAATTCCTCTGCCCCCCACACCCCCCAATTTATTTCTAATCACAGAGCGTGACCTTATGTGTAAATAGATCATAGACATAGCTAGTTAACATAAGATCGTACTGACTCAAGCTGGGTCCTCATCCAATGACTGGACCCTTATATGAGAGAAGAGACACAGGGAAGACGGTCATGTCGAGACAGAGGCACAGGCCCGGAAACTCGAGGAACCACCAGGGAGTAGAAAAGGTAAAGAGATTTCTCCCCGAGAGCCTCGCGAGAAGTGTGGTCCTGAGAACACACTGATTTTAGACCTCAGCCTCCAGAAGTGGGAGAGAATGAATACGGTGGTTTGAAACCTCAGTGTGGGCGCTCACGACAGAGGTCCTAGGAACCTAACACAGTGCCTGGAGAGCAGAGAAGTGCCTCTCACCTCCCGTGCCTAAACTGTTAAGTTACGGTAGTTTACTAGAGCAAAAATCAACCATTTCAGCATCAAAATACATTCAAAGAAGGACATGAGCCCCATCAAAACAACATTGTACATCAACATTCAATGCAATGCCCTGAATTTCAGGAGCACATCTTCTACTTGAAGTATAGGGAATTAGGATGCTTTGTCAGGTGGTCATCAGATGCAGGGAGGAAATCCCTGGAAGGAGTTAGAGCCAGGCATTCCTTGAGCAATAATAGACATTTACTGAAGTCTATGGAGTTGACGTTTTCTTGCTTGGATCACTGAGAAACTGAAGGTGCTGATGACAGCTGTCCCTGGCAGTCCTGGTGAGATATGTGCTAAAGCCAGAGTCACGTCCGGGAACACAGAGGCTGATTGCAGAAGTCATGGGGTGGGAAGGATGGTGCTATCATGGTCTCAGAGTTTGTCTCAGAGGATGAGGCTTAGGAAGTCAGTGCCCACCAAATGTAAAGGAGCCTTGGCAAACCTCCCTTGTCATTGAGTCCCTGCTTCTAGCACTGTGGTAGAGACCCTTCACTAAGCTCAGTACTAAGTCATGGAACATAATTAAGAACTCAATGAATGGAGAGTCAATCATTAAGAAATTATAAAAATAGATAATCAAACACATTATGTGATCACCCCTACATTCACATGGAATCAAGAAGCCTTCTTTCAAATGTAAGAGACCAAGAGTCAGTGATTCCTAGTTCATGCACAAAGAACAGTCTCTCTCTTCCTGCATTCTACCAAAAAATTAAGAGACCCATAAAAGCGAATCCTAGAGGCAGTGCGATCTTTCTGATATGATAAGAAGTTAGAGAATAAAATTTTGACTAAGGACTTACTCAGTCCTTCCTTAATATATAATTTTAATCAATTCAAGGGGCTTCCCAGTTGGCACTGGTGGTAAAGAACCAGGTTGCCAACACGGGAGACATAAGAGACCCAGGTTCAATCCCTGGATTGGGAAGATCCCCTGGAGGAGGGCATGGCAACCCACTCCAGTATTCTTGCCTGGAGACTCTCCATGGACAGAGGAGCCTGGTGGGCTACAGCCCATAGGGTCACAAAGAGTGGGAAACGACTGAAGTGACTTAGCAAACACACACGAAATCAATTGGAATGTTAAATGTCAATCAAAAACTGCTGAAGGAAGGCTGTAGAAATGGTTCTAGAGACAGGAGATGTGAGAGAGGGTTGGATGGTGCTAAGCACAGAGTAGGATGACTGTCCCGAGTGGAACTGGAGGCATGGGAATGGGGAGACGGGTGGTGAGAATGAACTGTCTCAGTCTGCCATGACACACCTACAGACAAGACCATTCCCCAACTAAGGGACATTAAGGTAAATCTGATTCATCCTGTTCAGATGCTATTTACATTGTGTGGATCTGTATCTATATGGGAATATTAAAACAGTAATTGATCATATATGAAACGAGTCACCAGTCCAGGTTCAATGCACGATACTGGATGCTTGGGGCTGGTGCACTGGGACGGCCCAGAGGGATGGTATGGGGAGGGAGGAGGGTTCAGGATGGGGAACACATGTATACCTGTGGCAGATTCATTTTGATATATGGCAAAACCAATACAATATTGTAAAGTTAAATAAAACAAAATTTAAAAAAATAAATAAAACAGTAATTGGCAGATATCCTGTTATTGAAAGCTTGAAGGGTTTTCTCAAGTAACCAGTTTACCTGCAGATGGGTATGACCACGTGCGTAATAAGAAGGAAGAGATAAAATGCCCCCTAGGATGTGCACCTCAGCAAAGCTGGTGAACCTTCACGCCCTTCACAAGGACGGAAGAAAACAGGAGGAGAGCAGAGGAGCTATTTTGAAGCAACCTACACAGGTATTAGAAATATGTGGGATGGTTCCTGGACATGTCATTTCCTCTTCAGTTTTATTGGATTCCGGGATTCATGATGCCAATGATGTTGGTATATTTAGAAAATACCCAAAGGCAGGTGGCAAGTACTGACTTGCAGAATCGTCTGAGAAGTGCTGAGTGTCCTGTGACACTGTGTGACATCGTGGTGTCTTCACCTTGTCTAATACATGCCAGGAGGACTTTTGAAAAGGAGGGAGAGAAGGATACGATATGGATTCTTATTTGAACTAACCAAAGTTCCCTCTAAATTTAAGCAAAATCCTTTGCTTTGCATACATGCTCAGTCGTGTCCCACTCTTTGCCACCCTATGGACTGACTGTTGCCCGACAGACTCCTCTGTCCCTGGGATTTCCCAGGCAAGAATACTGGAGTGGGTTGCCATTTCCTCCTCCAGAACAAAATCTTGATCTTCATCAGTTAGTTGCTCTTCCTCAAAGCCAGCCTCTGCACCACAAGCCTCGGTAACTTACTCACAGGAGGAATCAGCTCAGTCAGTGGTTCCCTTGAGTCCTCGACTCCTGCTCTGTCCCCTGGGCTTCCTCCAGGCCCAGCCGGGGCTCCTTACTTCTGTCTCTGGGCTCAGAGCCCTTTCTCTTTGAACCCAAAGACGTTCACCCTGCTCTGGCCCGGGGGCTTCCCTGCTCTCTGACAGCGCCCGTGACGCAGCCTTGACTGGGAGCTCTTATTCCTCATGTTTGTTGTTTTCCATCCTGGATCTTTTCTCCTGCTTATTTCCTTCTTCTTTAGACTCAGCTCTGCCGTTAGACTCCAGCAGACTCCATCCTCGCTCAGCCCCACCCAGTCTCAGCTCTGGGGTCTTTGACCTCCAGTGTCATTCGGGGGTCAGGACACATAACCAGGAGGAGCCCTAAGAGCAGCAGGGCTGAGCTCAGGAATCATCTTTCCGGTTTAGGCACACAGGTCTCCCCTTCCTCCAGCTCGTGTCTCCATCCCTGTGCTTCTGGGACTCTGAGGTGGTGAGGCTTCCTGTGAGTGGGTGCTGTGGCTGGGACTGCAGCCTTGGACCAAGCGCAGTACTGAGTGCCGGGTGAGAGAGGATTGGAGCCCACACACACGTGCTTTCTCCTAACCTGCTGGAAGTAAAATGGTGCAGCTGCTGGGGAAGGCAGTCTGGTAGTTCTTCTAAATCAATCAGAGAGTG
>NW_020191059.1:0-106786 GCF_002263795.3 Bos taurus
GACGTGATTGACACGGTACTGATCTACGTGGCTGATCTAAGTCCAGATAGCTGGACTGAGCATTGCACTGACGTCACGCTGGATATCTCATGACTGGGATGACGTGCTGGCGCATGACTTATGATGACTGTGGCTAAGATCGGGACACTGTATAACACACCAGGCTTCAGGAGGCAGCTGAAGAGCCGTTGTATTAGCCAGGGCACAGAAGGAATACAGGAATAGACAGGCACGTCGATTCACTCGGGACTTTGTTGGTCATTATCGCACATGATCCAAAGTGGCTCTAAGTGCACTGATCACGTGACTGGCGCATGGCCCTGAATGACGGTGGCTGGTTCGCGACGCACCTTGATCACGTGTTTAACTCAGGCAGTGATCCAGTGAACTGACAGGCGCTGAAGTTCAGGTGGAAAAATTGGTTGCTACGATCAGCATTGGAGGCAATGTGATCGTGTGTCTACAGAGTCACAGGGTAATCGGGGCTGATAACACGCCATGAGCGGTACAGGTAAGATGGTGTGCGGATTGAACGTAATAGCAAGTATGTAATTTCACTGTGGCTTGGTCGTGGGTATCTTATGCCAGGTCACTCTGTAGATTGTATCTATAACGGTGATACGCGTGACTGAGAGGCGCTGATCACGTGGACTGTGCCGTCATGATCACGTTGGCTGAGCAGGCACTGATATTCGTCACTGGATGAGAGTATTGGAGTCAGGCGTACTCGCCGAGTGAATGGAAGCCGCCGGGTAGTGGAGATTCTCATTAGAGATACGAGGGGTCCATGAGGATGAGGGCTCGCATACGAGCAGAGTGTATTAGAGCTGTCCAGTGAGAGTAGATACTGTGGTACATCTGCACTGGGAACTACCTATCCAGCTATTACGAATATCCTAGACGATCGAGATGTCTGGACGTGTTACGTGCTCAGAATCTGTTCTGCTCACCTCTGATTTTCACTGGGGGGCTGTCCCCACCACATGATCTATTTAAGACTCTACTCTGAGACAATATTGAGTTAACTTGAGCTACCAAGTTCATAAAGTTCCTTGCATTCTTCCCTTTAAGTTCCAGCTGAGTCTCCATCTGGGTAAGGCCGGAACGCCACTGACTGCTTTTATTATGCCTGGGGCGCTAAGACCCACTCGGAATATACATAGGTGGTCCTAGGGTGATCGGCAACTTTCGCTATGATGGAGTTTTGGCACTGTGTGTGCGTGAGGCGCGGATAAGTGTGCATAGACTTCTTGTCTTGAAAAGTTTTGAATGTGGTCTTTCTCGTCAGGAAGTACCGCGAATGGATGTGGTAGAACTGTGCGAGACTAGACATTTGACCGCGACGTAGACGTCACTCCATAAATATAGTTAATCCTTAACTTTATACGAGCGCTCTCCTCATAACTCTATTAATGCTTCGACATCTTCTGAGTGTAGCCATATAAATGAGTCGCCTAGGCATTCTCCTTCGACGATACGAACTGGAATAGGTGGGGACTGGTCCCCCGAGGTGGCGACCGAACAGGGACCCCTCGAGAGCCCATCCACTCAAAGAGCTGAGCAGACACGAACCACGCATCTAGCAGGGGCAAAAGCATGGAGGCTCAGACAGTTGACGTAATCCATGCTGTCGTTAAAGGAGTCTGGCAATAATGCAGGCACTGCAGCACTTGTGCACCCTGCTAGGCCAGGATTCTTAACTGAAGAACTCAGAACTCAAAGAATCTGCGTTGGACATGTCAAGCATCAGTGAGCCGACTAGGAATCACGCAGCCTTCAGCAGGCCCTGATCAATGTGACTTACTACGCAGCGACAAGCTGAGATTCGGAAATTTGCATCGTGATTCTGATAAACACGTGATCAGTGCTGATGAGCCATGTGATCAGTGCCTGATCAGCCACGTCATCAGTGCATGCGCAGTCACGTCATCAGTGCATGATAGCCACGTGATCAGTGGCATGCTCAGTCACGTGATCTGGACTTGATCAGCCACGTGATCAGTGCCTGCAGAGTCACGTGATCAGGGCCTGCTGAGCTGCGTGATTCCTGCCGGCTCATCTGCATGACAATTGCCATCTGAGCTGCGTGATTCCTGTCGGCTCATCTGCTTGACAATTGCCAGCTGAGCTGCGTGATTCCTGCCTGGTCACCGTGCTTGATTATTGCCAGTTGAGCAGCATGATTCGTCACTGCTGAGCTCCATGCTTATTGCCTGCTGATTGCGTGGTTCGTGTCTGCTCAGCTCTTTGAGTATCGCCTCCTGAGGTCCCTGTTCGGTCGCCACCTGCCGGGGACCAGCCCCAACTGATCCAGGGTATTCGAAGGAGAGATGGCCTAGGCGACTATTTATATGCTAATCAGAGATGTCAAGAATAATAGTATGAGGAGAGCTCAGTAGGAAAAATTCGGTGGAGAAAAGAGACTGAGTAGCTTGGTTTACGCGGAAGACCAATCAAACTTCAAGACAAGAAGTTTGCACCACTTACGTAGGCCGCAGGCGCCCTCTCGAATAGCGAAAGGTGCCTCACCCTAGACACCTTCTCGAGTGGGTCTTAGCAGCCCAGGCATAATTAGTAAGCGTGGTGGGTTCCGCGCTCCAGATGGAGACTCAGCTGGAAGTTAAAGGGAAGAATGACAAGGAACTTTATGAATTGGAGCTGTAAGTTAACTCTTTGACAGAGAGAGCGAGATGGTGGTGGGGGACAGCCCCCAGTGAAATCAGAGGTGAGAGCACAAAGCAATACAGTAGGCAGACTCTGGGTTTTTTTGGGGGGGAGATGCTCGAGAATATCCGGGTGGACTCCTGAGGCTCGATCCCGCATTTGCGTATGCGAGCCTCCTTCCTCATGACCTTTGTCCAGAGTGGAATGCCTCCCCGGCTCCCGGCACATGATCAGTGCATGCTCAGTCACGATATCAGTGCCTGCTCAGCCACGTGATCACTGACGGCACAGTCACGTGATCAGCGCCTCTCAGTCACGTGATCACCGTATGATAAACACGTGATCAGTGAACGACCAGCCACGTGATCACTGCATGCGCAGTCAGGTGGTCAGTTCCTGATCAGCCACCTGATCAGTGCGTGCACAGTCCCCTGATCAGCGCCTGTCAGTCACTGATCACTGCCTGATAAACACGTGATCAGTGCCCGAACAGCCACGTCATCAGTGCATGCGCAGTCACGTGATCAGTGCATGATAGCCACGTGATCAGTGCGTGCACAGTCCCATGATCAGCGCCTGTCAGTCACTGATCATTGCCTGATAAACACGTGATCAGTGCATGATGAGCCATGTGATCAGTGCCTGATCAGCCACGTCATCAGTGCATGCGCAGTCACGTCATCAGTGCATGATAGCCACGTGATCAGTGCATGCTCAGTCACGTGATCTGGACTTGATCAGCCACGTGATCAGTGCCTGCAGAGTCACGTGATCAGGGCCTGCTGAGCTGCGTGATTCCTGCCGGCTCATCTGCATGACAATTGCCATCTGAGCTGCGTGATTCCTGTCGGCTCATCTGCTTGACAATTGCCAGCTGAGCTGCGTGATTCCTGCCTGGTCACGTGCTTGATTATTGCCAGTTGAGCAGCATGATTCGTCACTGCTGAGCTCCATGCTTATTGCCTGCTGATTGCGTGGTTCGTGTCTGCTCAGCTCTTTGAGTATCGCCTCCTGAGGTCCCTGTTCGGTCTCCACCTGCCGGGGACCAGCCCCAACTGATCCAGGGTATTCGAAGGAGAGATGGCCTAGGCGACTATTTATATGCTAATCAGAGATGTCAAGAATAATAGTATGAGGAGAGCTCAGTAGGAAAATTCGGTGGAGAAAAGAGACTGAGTAGCTTGGTTTACGCGGAAGACCAATCAAACTTCAAGACAAGAAGTTTGCACCACTTACGTAGGCCGCAGGCGCCCTCTCGAATAGCGAAAGGTGCCTCACCCTAGACACCTTCTCGAGTGGGTCTTAGCAGCCCAGGCATAATTAGTAAGCGTGGTGGGTTCCGCGCTCCAGATGGAGACTCAGCTGGAAGTTAAAGGGAAGAATGACAAGGAACTTTATGAATTGGAGCTGTAAGTTAACTCTTTGACAGAGAGAGCGAGATGGTGGTGGGGACAGCCCCCAGTGAAATCAGAGGTGAGAGCACAAAGCAATACAGTAGGCAGACTCTGGTTTTTTTGGGGGGGAGATGCTCGAGAATATCCGGGTGGACTCCTGAGGCTCGATCCCGCATTTGCGTATGCCGAGCCTCCTTCCTCATGACCTTTGTCCAGAGTGGAATGCCTCCCCGGCTCCCGGCACATGATCAGTGCATGCTCAGTCACGATATCAGTGCCTGCTCAGCCACGTGATCACTGACGGCACAGTCACGTGATCAGCGCCTCTCAGTCACGTGATCACCGTATGATAAACACGTGATCAGTGAACGACCAGCCACGTGATCACTGCATGCGCAGTCAGGTGGTCAGTTCCTGATCAGCCACCTGATCAGTGCGTGCACAGTCCCCTGATCAGCGCCTGTCAGTCACTGATCACTGCCTGATAAACACGTGATCAGTGCCCGAACAGCCACGTCATCAGTGCATGCGCAGTCACGTGATCAGTGCATGATAGCCACGTGATCAGTGCGTGCACAGTCCCATGATCAGCGCCTGTCAGTCACTGATCATTGCCTGATAAACACGTGATCAGTGCATGATGAGCCATGTGATCAGTGCCTGATCAGCCACGTCATCAGTGCATGCGCAGTCACGTCATCAGTGCATGATAGCCACGTGATCAGTGCATGCTCAGTCACGTGATCTGGACTTGATCAGCCACGTGATCAGTGCCTGCAGAGTCACGTGATCAGGGCCTGCTGAGCTGCGTGATTCCTGCCGGCTCATCTGCATGACAATTGCCATCTGAGCTGCGTGATTCCTGTCGGCTCATCTGCTTGACAATTGCCAGCTGAGCTGCGTGATTCCTGCCTGGTCACGTGCTTGATTATTGCCAGTTGAGCAGCATGATTCGTCACTGCTGAGCTCCATGCTTATTGCCTGCTGATTGCGTGGTTCGTGTCTGCTCAGCTCTTTGAGTATCGCCTCCTGAGGTCCCTGTTCGGTCGCCACCTGCCGGGGACCAGCCCCAACTGATCCAGGGTATTCGAAGGAGAGATGGCCTAGGCGACTATTTATATGCTAATCAGAGATGTCAAGAATAATAGTATGAGGAGAGCTCAGTAGGAAAATTCGGTGGAGAAAAGAGACTGAGTAGCTTGGTTTACGCGGAAGACCAATCAAACTTCAAGACAAGAAGTTTGCACCACTTACGTAGGCCGCAGGCGCCCTCTCGAATAGCGAAAGGTGCCTCACCCTAGACACCTTCTCGAGTGGGTCTTAGCAGCCCAGGCATAATTAGTAAGCGTGGTGGGTTCCGCGCTCCAGATGGAGACTCAGCTGGAAGTTAAAGGGAAGAATGACAAGGAACTTTATGAATTGGAGCTGTAAGTTAACTCTTTGACAGAGAGAGCGAGATGGTGGTGGGGGACAGCCCCCAGTGAAATCAGAGGTGAGAGCACAAAGCAATACAGTAGGCAGACTCTGGTTTTTTTGGGGGGGAGATGCTCGAGAATATCCGGGTGGACTCCTGAGGCTCGATCCCGCATTTGCGTATGCCGAGCCTCCTTCCTCATGACCTTTGTCCAGAGTGGAATGCCTCCCCGGCTCCCGGCACATGATCAGTGCATGCTCAGTCACGATATCAGTGCCTGCTCAGCCACGTGATCACTGACGGCACAGTCACGTGATCAGCGCCTCTCAGTCACGTGATCACCGTATGATAAACACGTGATCAGTGAACGACCAGCCACGTGATCACTGCATGCGCAGTCAGGTGGTCAGTTCCTGATCAGCCACCTGATCAGTGCGTGCACAGTCCCCTGATCAGCGCCTGTCAGTCACTGATCACTGCCTGATAAACACGTGATCAGTGCCCGAACAGCCACGTCATCAGTGCATGCGCAGTCACGTGATCAGTGCATGATAGCCACGTGATCAGTGCGTGCACAGTCCCATGATCAGCGCCTGTCAGTCACTGATCATTGCCTGATAAACACGTGATCAGTGCATGATGAGCCATGTGATCAGTGCCTGATCAGCCACGTCATCAGTGCATGCGCAGTCACGTCATCAGTGCATGATAGCCACGTGATCAGTGCATGCTCAGTCACGTGATCTGGACTTGATCAGCCACGTGATCAGTGCCTGCAGAGTCACGTGATCAGGGCCTGCTGAGCTGCGTGATTCCTGCCGGCTCATCTGCATGACAATTGCCATCTGAGCTGCGTGATTCCTGTCGGCTCATCTGCTTGACAATTGCCAGCTGAGCTGCGTGATTCCTGCCTGGTCACGTGCTTGATTATTGCCAGTTGAGCAGCATGATTCGTCACTGCTGAGCTCCATGCTTATTGCCTGCTGATTGCGTGGTTCGCGTCTGCTCCGCTCTTTGAGTATCGCCTCCTGAGGTCCCTGTTCGGTCGCCACCTGCCGGGGACCAGCCCCAACTGATCCAGGGTATTCGAAGGAGAGATGGCCTAGGCGACTATTTATATGCTAATCAGAGATGTCAAGAATAATAGTATGAGGAGAGCTCAGTAGGAAAATTCGGTGGAGAAAAGAGACTGAGTAGCTTGGTTTACGCGGAAGACCAATCAAACTTCAAGACAAGAAGGTTGCACCACTTACGTAGGCCGCAGGCGCCCTCTCGAATAGCGAAAGGTGCCTCACCCTAGACACCTTCTCGAGTGGGTCTTAGCAGCCCAGGCATAGTTAGTAAGCGTGGTGGGTTCTGCGCTCCAGATGGAGACTCAGCTGGAAGTTAAAGGGAAGAATGACAAGGAACTTTATGAATTGGAGCTGTAAGTTAACTCTTTGACAGAGAGAGCGAGATGGTGGTGGGGGACAGCCCCCAGTGAAATCAGAGGTGAGAGCACAAAGCAATACAGTAGGCAGACTCTGGTTTTTTTGGGGGGGAGATGCTCGAGAATATCCGGGTGGACTCCTGAGGCTCGATCCCGCATTTGCGTATGCCGAGCCTCCTTCCTCATGACCTTTGTCCAGAGTGGAATGCCTCCCCGGCTCCCGGCACATGATCAGTGCATGCTCAGTCACGATATCAGTGCCTGCTCAGCCACGTGATCACTGACGGCACAGTCACGTGATCAGCGCCTCTCAGTCACGTGATCACCGTATGATAAACACGTGATCAGTGAACGACCAGCCACGTGATCACTGCATGCGAGGTCAGGTGGTCATTTCCTGATCAGCCACCTGATCAGTGCGTGCACAGTCCCCTGATCAGCGCCTGTCAGTCACTGATCACTGCCTGATAAACACGTGATCAGTGCCCGAACAGCCACGTCATCAGTGCATGCGCAGTCACGTGATCAGTGCATGATAGCCACGTGATCAGTGCGTGCACAGTCCCATGATCAGCGCCTGTCAGTCACTGATCATTGCCTGATAAACACGTGATCAGTGCATGATGAGCCATGTGATCAGTGCCTGATCAGCCACGTCATCATGCATGCCCAGTCACGTCATCAGTGCATGATAGCCACGTGATCAGTACATGCTCAGTCACGTGATCTGTACTTCATCAGCCACGTGATCAGTGCCTGCAGAGTCACGTGATCAGGGCCTGCTGAGCTGCGTGATTCCTGCTGGCTCATCTGCATGACAATTGCCATCTGAGCTGCGTGATTCCTGTCGGCTCATCTGCTTGACAATTGCCAGCTGAGCTGCGTGATTCCTGCCTGGTCACGTGCTTGATTATTGCCAGTTGAGCAGCATGATTCGTCACTGCTGAGCTCCATGCTTATTGCCTGCTGATTGCGTGGTTCGCGTCTGCTCCGCTCTTTGAGTATCGCCTCCTGAGGTCCCTGTTCGGTCTCCACCTGCCGGGGACCAGCCCCAACTGATCCAGGATATTCGAAGGAGAGATGGCCTAGGCGACTATTTATATGCTAATCAGAGATGTCAAGAATAATAGTATGAGGAGAGCTCAGTAGGAAAATTCGGTGGAGAAAAGAGACCGAGTAGCTTGGTTTACGCGGAAGACCAATCAAACTTCAAGACAAGAAGTTTGCACCACTTACGGAGGCCGCAGGCGCCCTCTCGAATAGCGAAAGGTGCCTCACCCTAGACACCTTCTCGAGTGGGTCTTAGCAGCCCAGGCATAATTAGTAAGCGTGGTGGGTTCCGCGCTCCAGATGGAGACTCAGCTGGAAGTTAAAGGGAAGAATGACAAGGAACTTTATGAATTGGAGCTGTAAGTTAACTCTTTGACAGAGAGAGCGAGATGCTGGTGGGGGACAGCCCCCAGTGAAATCAGAGGTGAGAGCACAAAGCAATACAGTAGGCAGACTCTGGTTTTTTTGGGGGGGAGATGCTCGAGAATGTCCGGGTGGACTCCTGAGGCTCGATCCCGCATTTGCGTATGCCGAGCCTCCTTCCTCATGACCTTTGTCCAGAGTGGAATGCCTCCCCGGCTCCCGGCACATGATCAGTGCATGCTCAGTCACGATATCAGTGCCTGCTCAGCCACGTGATCACTGACGGCACAGTCACGTGATCAGCGCCTCTCAGTCACGTGATCACCGTATGATAAACACGTGATCAGTGAACGACCAGCCACGTGATCACTGCATGCGAGGTCAGGTGGGCATTTGTTGATCAGCCACCTAATCAGTGCGTGCACAGTCCCCTGATCAGCGCCTTTCAGTCACTGATCACTGCCTGATAAACACGTGATCAGTGCCCGAACAGCCACGTCATCAGTGCATGCGCAGTCACGTGATCAGTGCATGATAGCCACGTGATCAGTGCGTGCACAATCCCATGATCAGCGCCTGTCAGTCACTGATCATTGCCTGATAAACACGTGATCAGTGCATGATGAGCCATGTGATCAGTGCCTGATCAGCCACGTCATCAATGCATGCCCAGTCACGTCATCAGTGCATGATAGCCACGTGATCAGTACATGCTCAGTCACGTGATCTGTACTTCATCAGCCACGTGATCAGTGCCTGCAGAGTCACGTGATCAGGGCCTGCTGAGCTGCGTGATTCCTGCTGGCTCATCTGCATGACAATTGCCATCTGAGCTGCGTGATTCCTGTCGGCTCATCTGCTTGACAATTGCCAGCTGAGCTGCGTGATTCCTGCCTGGTCACGTGCTTGATTATTGCCAGTTGAGCAGCATGATTCGTCACTGCTGAGCTCCATGCTTATTGCCTGCTGATTGCGTGGTTCGCGTCTGCTCCGCTCTTTGAGTATCGCCTCCTGAGGTCCCTGTTCGGTCTCCACCTCCCGGGGACCAGCCCCAACTGATCCAGGATATTCGAAGGAGAGATGGCCTAGGCGACTATTTATATGCTAATCAGAGATGTCAAGAATAATAGTATGAGGAGAGCTCAGTAGGAAAATTCGGTGGAGAAAAGAGACCGAGTAGCTTGGTTTACGCGGAAGACCAATCAAACTTCAAGACAAGAAGTTTGCACCACTTACGGAGGCCGCAGGCGCCCTCTCGAATAGCGAAAGGTGCCTCACCCTAGACACCTTCTCGAGTGGGTCTTAGCAGCCCAGGCATAATTAGTAAGCGTGGTGGGTTCCGCGCTCCAGATGGAGACTCAGCTGGAAGTTAAAGGGAAGAATGACAAGGAACTTTATGAATTGGAGCTGTAAGTTAACTCTTTGACAGAGAGAGCGAGATGGTGGTGGGGGACAGCCCCCAGTGAAATCAGAGGTGAGAGCACAAAGCAATACAGTAGGCAGACTCTGGTTTTTTTGGGGGGGAGATGCTCGAGAATATCCGGGTGGACTCCTGAGGCTCGATCCCGCATTTGCGTATGCCGAGCCTCCTTCCTCATGACCTTTGTCCAGAGTGGAATGCCTCCCCAGCTCCCGGCACATGGTCAGTGCATGCTCAGTCACGATATCAGTGTCTGCTCAGCCACGTGATCACTGACGGCACAGTCACGTGATCAGCGCCTCACAGTCACGTGATCACCGTATGATAAACACGTGATCAGTGAACGACCAGCCACGTGATCACTGCCTGCGCGGTCAGGTGGTCAGTTCCTGATCAGCCACCTGATCAGTGCGTGCACAGTCCCCTGATCAGCGCCTGTCAGTCACTGATCACTGCCTGATAAACACGTGATCAGTGCCCGAACAGCCACGTCATCAGTGCATGCGCAGTCACGTGATCAGTGCATGATAGCCACGTGATCAGTGCGTGCACAGTCCCATGATCAGCGCCTGTCAGCCACTGATCATTGCCTGATAAACACGTGATCAGTGCATGATGAGCCATGTGATCAGTGCCTGATCAGCCACGTCATCAGTGCATGCGCAGTCACGTCATCAGTGCATGATAGCCACGTGATCAGTGCATGCTCAGTCACGTGATCTGGACTTGATCAGCCACGTGATCAGTGCCTGCAGAGTCACGTGATCAGGGCCTGCTGAGCTGCGTGATTCCTGCCGGCTCATCTGCATGACAATTGCCATCTGAGCTGCGTGATTCCTGTCGGCTCATCTGCTTGACAATTGCCAGCTGAGCTGCGTGATTCCTGCCTGGTCACGTGCTTGATTATTGCCAGTTGAGCAGCATGATTCGTCACTGCTGAGCTCCATGCTTATTGCCTGCTGATTGCGTGGTTCGCGTCTGCTCCGCTCTTTGAGTATCGCCTCCTGAGGTCCCTGTTCGGTCTCCACCTGCCGGGGACCAGCCCCAACTGATCCAGGGTATTCGAAGGAGAGATGGCCTAGGCGACTATTTATATGCTAATCAGAGATGTCAAGAATAATAGTATGAGGAGAGCTCAGTAGGAAAATTTGGTGGAGAAAAGAGACTGAGTAGCTTGGTTTACGCGGAAGACCAATCAAACTTCAAGACAAGAAGTTTGCACCACTTACGTAGGCCACAGGCGCCCTCTCGAATAGCGAAAGGTGCCTCACCCTAGACACCTTCTCGAGTGGGTCTTAGCAGCCCAGGCATAATTAGTAAGCGTGGTGGGTTCCGCGCTCCAGATGGAGACTCAGCTGGAAGTTAAAGGGAAGAATGACAAGGAACTTTATGAATTGGAGCTGTAAGTTAACTCTTTGACAGAGAGAGCGAGATGGTGGTGGGGGACAGCCCCCAGTGAAATCAGAGGTGAGGGCACAAAGCAATACAGTAGGCAGACTCTGGTTTTTTTGGGGGGGAGATGCTCGAGAATATCCGGGTGGACTCCTGAGGCTCGATCCCGCATTTGCGTATGCCGAGCCTCCTTCCTCATGACCTTTGTCCAGAGTGGAATGCCTCCCCAGCTCCCGGCACATGGTCAGTGCATGCTCAGTCACGATATCAGTGCCTGCTCAGCCACGTGATCACTGACGGCACAGTCACGTGATCAGCGCCTCACAGTCACGTGATCACCGTATGATAAACACGTGATCAGTGAACGACCAGCCACGTGATCACTGCATGCGAGGTAAGGTGGGCATTTTCTGATCAGCCACCTGATCAGTGCGTGCACAATCCCATGATCAGCGCCTGTCAGTCACTGATCATTGCCTGATAAACACGTGATCAGTGCCCGAACAGCCACGTCATCAGTGCATGCGCAGTCACGTGATCAGTGCATGATAGCCACGTGATCAGTTCGTGCACAGTCCCATGATCAGCGCCTGTCAGTCACTGATCATTGCCTGATAAACACGTGATCAGTGCATGATGAGCCATGTGATCAGTGCCTGATCAGCCACGTCATCAGTGCATGCCCAGTCACGTCATCAGTGCATGATAGCCACGTGATCAGTGCATGCTCAGTCACGTGATCTGGACTTGATCAGCCACGTGATCAGTGCCTGCAGAGTCACGTGATCAGGGCCTGCTGAGCTGCGTGATTCCTGCCGGCTCATCTGCATGACAATTGCCATCTGAGCTGCGTGATTCCTGTCGGCTCATCTGCTTGACAATTGCCAGCTGAGCTGCGTGATTCCTGCCTGGTCACGTGCTTGATTATTGCCAGTTGAGCAGCATGATTCGTCACTGCTGAGCTCCATGCTTATTGCCTGCTGATTGCGTGGTTCGCGTCTGCTCCGCTCTTTGAGTATCGCCTCCTGAGGTCCCTGTTCGGTCTCCACCTGCCGGGGACCAGCCCCAACTGATCCAGGGTATTCGAAGGAGAGATGGCCTAGGCGACTATTTAGATGCTAATCAGAGATGTCAAGAATAATAGTATGAGGAGAGCTCAGTAGGAAAATTCGGTGGAGAAAAGAGACTGAGTAGCTTGGTTTACGTGGAAGACCAATCAAAATTCAAGACAAGAAGGTTGCACCACTTACGTATGCCGCAGGCGCCCTCTCGAATAGCGAAAGGTGCCTCACCCTAGACACCTTCTCGAGTGGGTCTTAGCAGCCCAGGCATAATTAGTAAGCGTGGTGGGTTCCGCGCTCCAGATGGAGACTCAGCTGGAAGTTAAAGGGAAGAATGACAAGGAACTTTATGAATCGGAGCTGTAAGTTAACTCTTTGACAGAGAGAGCGAGATGGTGGTGGGGGACAGCCCCCAGTGAAATCAGAGGTGAGAGCACAAAGCAATACAGGAGGCAGACTATGGTTTTTTTTGGGGGGAGATGCTCGAGAATATTCGGGTGGACTCCTGAGGCTCGATCCCGCATGTGCGTATGCCGAGCTTCCTTCCTCATGACCTTTGTTCAGAGTGGAATGCCTCCCCGGCTCCCGGCACATGGTCAGTGCATGCTCAGTCACGATATCAGTGCATGATCAGCCACGTGATCACTGACGGCACAGTGACCTGATCATCGCCTCTCAGTCACGTGATCACTGTATGATAAACACGTGGTCAAGGAACGACCAGCCACGGGATCACTTTATGTGCGGTCAGGTGGTCAGTTCCTGATCAGCCACCTGATCAGTGCGTGCACAGTCCCGTGATCAGCGCCTGTCAGTCACTGATCACTGCGTGATGAACACGTGATCAGTGCCCGAACAGCCACGTCATCAGTGCATGCGCAGTCACGTGATCAGTGCATGATAGCCACGTGATCAGTGCGTGCACAGTCCCATGATCAGCGCCTGTCAGTCACTGATCATTGCCTGATAAACACGTGATCAGAGCATGATGAGCCATGTGATCAGTGCCTGCTCAGCCACATCATCAGTGCATGCGCAGTCACGTCATCAGTGCATGATAGCCACGTGATCAGTGCATGCTCAGTCCCGTGTTTTGGACTTGATCAGCCACGTGAGCAGTGCCTGCAGAGTCACGTGATCAGGGCCTGCTGAGCTGCGTGTTTCCTGCCGGCTCATCTGCATGACAATTGCCATCAGAGCTGCCTGATTCCTGTCGGCTTATCTGCTTGACAATTGCCAGCTGAGCTGCGTGATTCCTGCCTGGTCACGTGCTTGATTATTGCCAGTTGAGCAGCATGATTCGTCACTGCTGAGCTCCATGCTTATTGCCTGCTGATTGCCTGGTTCGTGTCTGCTCAGCTCTTTGAGTATTGCCTCCTGAGGTCCCTGTTCGGTCGCCACCTGCCGGGGACCAGCCCCAACTGATCCAGGGTATTCGAAGGAGAGATGGCCTAGGCGACTATTTATATGCTAATCAGAGATGTCAAGAATAATAGTATGAGGAGAGCTCAGTAGGAAATTCGGTGGAGAAAAGAGACTGAGTAGCTTGGTTTACGCGGAAGACCAATCAAACTTCAAGACAAGACGTTGGCACCACTTACGTAGGCTGCAGGCGCCCTCTCGAATAGCAAAAGGTGCCTCACCCTAGACACCTTCTCGAGTGGATCTTAGCAGCCCAGGCATAATTAGTAAGCGTGGTGGGTTCCGCGCTCCAGATGGAGACTCAGCTGGAAGTTAAAGGGAAGAATGACAAGGAACTTTATGAATTGGAGCTGTAAGTTAACTCTTTGACAGAGAGAGCGAGATGGTGGTGGGGGACAGCCCCCAGTGAAATCAGAGGTGAGAGCACAAGGCAATACAGTAGGCGGACTCTGGTTTTTTTGGGGGGGAGATGCTCGAGAATATCCGGGTGGACCCCTGAGGCTCGATCCCGCATTGGCGTATGCCGAGCCTCCTTCCTCATGACCTTTGTCCACAGTGGAATGCCTCCCCGGCTCCCGGCACATGATCAGTGCATGGTCAGTCACGATATCAGTGCCTGCTCAGCCACGTGATCACTGACGGCACAGTCACGTGATCAGCGCCTCTCAGTCACGTGATCACCGTATGAAAAACACGTGGTCAGTGAACGACCAGCCACGTGATCACTGCATGGGCGGTCAGGTGGTCAATTCCTGATCAGCCACCTGATCAGTGCGTGCACAGTCCCCTGATCAGCGCCTGTCAGTCACTGATCACTGCCTGATAAACACGTGATCAGTGCCCGAACAGCCACGTCATCAGTGCATGGGCAGTCACGTGATCAGTGCATGATAGCCACGTGATCAGTGCGTGCACAGTCCCATGATCAGCGCCTGTCAGTCACTGATCACTGCCTGATAAACACGTGATCAGTGCCCGAACAGCCACGTCATCAGTGCATGGGCAGTCCCGTAATCAGTGCATGATAGCCACGTGATCAGTGCGTGCACAGTCCCATGATCAGCGCCTGTCAGTCAGTGATCATTGCCTGATGAACACGTGATCAGTGCATGATGCCCATGTGATCAGTGCCTGATCAGCCACGTCATCAGTGCATGCGCAGTCACGTCATTGGTGCATGATAGCCACGTGATCAGTGCATGCTCAGTCACGAGATCTGGACTTGATCAGCCACGTGATCAGTGCCTGCAGAGTCACGTGATCAGGGCCTGCTGAGCTGCGTGTTTCCTGCCGGCTCATCTGCATGGCAATTGCCATCTGAGCTGCGTGATTCCTGTCGGCTCATCTGCTTGACAATTGCCAGCTGAGCTGCGTGATTCCTGCCTGGTCACGTGCTTGATTATTGCCAGTTGAGCAGCATGATTCGTCACTGCTGAGCTCCATGCTTATTGCCTGCTGATTGCGTGGTTCGTGTCTGCTCAGCTCTTTGAGTATCGCCTCCTGAGGTCCCTGTTCGGTCTCCACCTGCCGGGGCCCAGCCCCAACTGATCCAGGGTATTCGAAGGAGAGATGGCCTAGGCGACTATTTATATGCTAATCAGAGATGTCAAGAATAATAATATGAGGAGAGCTCACTAGGAAATTCGGTGGAGAAAAGAGACTGAGTAGCTTGGTTTACGTGGAAGACCAATCAAACTTCAAGACAAGAAGTTTGCACCACTTACGTAGGCCGCAGGCGCCCTCTCGAATAGCGAAAAGTGCCTCACCCTAGACACCTTCTCGAGTGGGTCTTAGCAGCCCAGGCATAATTAGTAAGCGTGGTGGGTTCCGCGCTCCAGATGGAGACTCAGCTGGAAGTTAAAGGGAAGAATGACAAGGAACTTTATGAATTGGAGCTGTAAGTTAACTCTTTGACAGAGAGAGCGAGATGGTGGTGGGGGACAGCCCCCAGTGAAATCAGAGGTGAGAGCACAAAGCAATACAGTAGGCAGACTCTGGTTTTTTTGGGTGGGAGATGCTCGAGAATATCCGGGTGGACTCCTGAGGCTCGATCCCGCATTTGCGTATGCCGAGCCCCCTTCCTCATGACCTTTGTCCAGAGTGGAATGCCTCCCCGGCTCCCGGCCCATGATCAGTTCATGTTCAGTCACGATATCAGCGCCTCTCAGTCACGTGATCACCGTATGATAAACACGTGATCAGTGAACGACCAGCCACGTGATCACTGCATGCGCAGTCAGGTGGTCAGTTCCTGATCAGCCACCTGATCAGTGCGTGCACAGTCCCATGATCAGCGCCTGTCAGTCACTGATCACTGCCTGATAAACACGTGATAAGTGCATGATGAGCCATGTGATCACTGCCTGATCAGCCACGTCATCAGTGCATGCGCAGTCACGATATCAGTGCCTGCTCAGCCACGTGATCACTGACGGCACAGTCACGTGATCAGCACCTCTCAGTCACGTGATCACCGTATAATGAACACGTGATCAGTGAACGACCAGCCACGTGATCACTGCATGCGCAGTCAGGTGGTCAGTTCCTGATCAGCCACCTGATCAGTGCGTGCACAGTCCCCTGATCAGCGCCTGTCAGTCACTGATCACTGCCTGATAAACACGTGATCAGTGCCCGAACAGCCACGTCATCAGTGCATGCGCAGTCACGTCATCAGTGCATGATAGCCACGTGATCAGTGCGTGCACAGTCCCATGATCAGCGCCTGTCAGTCACTGATCATTGCCTGAGAAACACGTGATCAGTGCATGATGAGCCATGTGATCAGTGCCTGATCAGCCACGTCATCAGTGCATGCGCAGTCACCTCATCAGTGCATGATAGCCACGTGATCAGTGCATGCTCAGTCACGTGATCTGGACTCGATCAGCCACGTGATCAGTGCCTGCAGAGTCACGTGATCAGGGCCTGCTGAGCTGCGTGATTCCCGCCGGCTCATCTGCATAACAATTGCCATCTGAGCTGCGTGATTCCTGTCGGCTCATCTGCTTGACAATTGCCAGCTGAGCTGCGTGATTCCTGCCTGGTCACGTGCTTGATTATTGCCAGTTGAGCAGCATGATTCGTCACTGCTGAGCTCCATGCTTATTGCCTGCTGATTGCGTGGTTCGTGTCTGCTCAGCTCTTTGAGTATCGCCTCCTGAGGTCCCTGTTCGGTCGCCACCTGCCGGGGACCAGCCCCAACTGATCCAGGGTATTCGAAGGAGAGACGGCCTAGGCGACTATTTAGATGCTAATCAGAGATGTCAAGAATAATAGTATGAGGAGAGCTCAGTAGGAAAATTCGGTGGAGAAAAGAGACTGAGTAGCTTGGTTTAAGCGGAAGACCAATCAAACTTCAAGACAAGAAATTTGCACCACTTACGTAGGCTGCAGGCGCCCTCTCGAATAGCGAAAGGTGCCTCACCCTAGACACCTTCTCGAGTGGGTCTTAGCAGCCCAGGCATAATTAGTAAGCGTGGTGGATTCCGCGCTCCAGATGGAGACTCAGCTGGAAGGTAAAGGGAAGAATGACAGGGACCTTTATGAATGGAGCTGTAAGTTAACTCTTTGACAGAGAGAGCGAGATGGTGGTGGGCGACAGCCCCCTATGAAATCAGAGGTGAGAGCACAAAGCAATACAGTAGGCAGACTCTGGTTTTTTTGGGGGGGAGATGCTCGAGAATATCCGGGTGGACTCCTGAGGCTCGATCCCGCATTGGCGTATGCCGAGCCTCCTTCCTCATGACCTTTGTCCAGAGTGGAATGCCTCCCCGGCTCCCGGCACCTGATCAGTGCATGCTCAGTCACGATATCAGTGCCTGCTCAGCCACGTGATCACTGAGGGCACAGTCACGTGATCAGTGCATGATAGCCACGTGATCATTGCGTGCAGAGTCCCATGATGAGCGCCTGTCAGTCACTGATCATTGCCTGAGAAACACGTGATCAGTGCATGATGAGCCATGTGATCAGTGCCTGATCAGCCACGTCATCAGTGCATGCGCAGTCACGTCATCAGTGCATGATAGCCACGTGATCAGTGCATGCTCATTCACGTGATCTGGACTTGATCAGCCACGTGATCAGTGCCTGCAGTGTCACGTGATCAGGGCCTGCTGAGCTGCGTGATTCCTGCCGGCTCATCTGCATGACAATTGCCATCTGAGCTGCGTGATTCCTGTCCGCTCATCTGCTTGACAATTGCCAGCTGAGCTGCGTGATTCCTGCCTGGTAACGTGCTTGATTATTGCCAGCTGAGCAGCATGATTCCTCACAGCTGAGTTCCATGATTATTGCCTGCTGACTGTTTGATTCGTGCCTACTCAGCTCTTTGTTTATTGCCTTCAGAGGCACATTATCAGTGTATGATAGCAAACATGATCAGCGCATGATCGGTCACATGATCAGCGCCATTAAGTCACGTGATCACTACATGATAGTCATGTGATCAGTCCATGCTCAATCACGGTATCAGTGCATGATCAGCCACGTGACCGGTGCATGATAGCCCCGTGATCATTGCATGATAGCCCCGTGATCAGTACATGATCAGCCAGGTGATCAGTGCATGATAGCTACATGATCAGTTCATGATTAGTCACGTGATCTGTGCATGACCAGGCAGGTGATCAGTGTATGATCAGCCACGTGAACAGTGCATGATCAGCCATGTGAACTGAACATGCTCAGTCACGTGATCAGAGCCTGCTGAGCTGCGTGATTACTGTCTGCTAATCTGCTTGACAATTGCCAGCTGAGCTGCACGATTCCTGCCTGTCACCTGAGTGACAATTGCCAACAGTGCTGGGTAATTCCTGCCTGCTCAGCTGCTTGATTATTGCCAGCTGAGCAGCATGATTCCTCACAGCTGAGTTCCATGATTATTGCCTGCTGACTGTTTGATTCGTGCATATTCAGCTCTTTGTTTATTGCCTCCCGAGGCACATGATCACTGTATGATAGCAAACATGATCAGCGCATGATCAGTCACATGATCAGCGCCATTAAGTCACGTGATCACTACATGGTAGTCATGTGATCAGTCCATGCTCAGTCACGGTATCAGTGCATGATCAGCCACGTGATCGGTGCATGATAGCCACGTGATCATTGCATGATAGCCACATGATCAGTGCATGATCAGCCAGGTGATCAGTGCATTATAGCTACGTTTTTAGTGCATGATAAGTCACGTGATCAGTGCATGATCAGTCATGCGACTAGTACATCGTAGCTGCGTGAACATTGCATGATCAGCCACGTGAGCAGTGCATGATAGCCACCTGGTCAGTGCATGATCAGTCACGTGATCAGTGCATGATCAGCCACGTGATCAGGGCATGATCAAATACGTGATCAGTGCATGATCAGTCACGTGATACGTGTGTGATCAGCCTGGTGATCAGTGCATGATAGCCACGGGATCACTTCATGAATAGTCACGTGATCTGTGCATGACCAGGCACGTTATCAGTGTATGATCAGCCACGTGATCAGTGCATGATCAGACACGTGAACAGTGTATGATCATCCACGTGTTCAGTGCATGATACCTACGTGATCAGTTCATGTTTAGTCACGTGATCTGTGCATGAGAGGCACGTAATCAGTGCATGATATCCACTTGATCAGTGAATTATAGCCACGGGATCAGTTCATGATTAGTCACGTGACCTGTGCATGACCAGGCACGTGATCAGTGTATGAGCAGCCAAGTGATCAGTGCATGAGAGCCACGTGATCAGTGCATGATCAATCACGTGATCAGTGCATGATCAGTAACGTGAACAGTGCATGATAAGTCACCTGATCAGTGCATGATCAATTACGTGATCAGTGCATGATCACTCACGTGACTAGTACATGGTAGCTACATGATCAGTGCATGATCAGCCACGTGAGCAGTGCATGACAGCCACGTGATCAGTGCATGATCAGTTTCAGGAGCAGAGTATGATCAGTCACTTGATCAGTGCATGATAGCCACGTGATCACTGCATGATCTGTCACATGATCAGTGTATGATCATCCACGTGATCAGTGCATGGGCAGTCATGTGATCAGTGCATGATATAGAAGTGATCAGTGCATGATCAGTCTCGTGATCAGTGTATGTTCAGTCTCGTGATCAGTGTATGATCAACCACGTGATCAGTGCATGATAGCCAGGTAATGAGTGCATGATAGCCAGATGATCAGTGCATGATCAGTCACGTGATCAGTGTATGATCAGCCAAGTAATCAGTGCATGATTGGCAACTCATCAGTGCATGATCAGTCACGTGATCAGTGCATGGTCAGTCACGTGATCAGTGCATGATCAGTCACGTGATCAGTGTATGATCATCCACGTGATCAGTGCATGTGGAGTCATGTAATCAATGCACCATAGCGCTGTGATCAGTGCATGATCAGTCCCGTAATGAGTGTATGATCAGCCAAGTGATCAGTGCAAGATAGCTACGTGATCAGTGCATGATCAGTCACATGATCAGTGCATGATCAGCCACTTCATCAGTGCATGAGGGCCACGTGATCAGAGCATGATCATTCACGTGATAGGTGTGTGATCAGCCACGTGAACAGTGCATGCTCAGTCACGTGATCAGGGCCTGCTGAGCTGCGTGATTACTGTCTGCTCATCTGCTTGACAATTGCCAGCTGAGCTGCATGATTCCTGCCTGTCATCTCCTTGACAATTGCCACCTGTGCTGCATAATTCGTGCCTGCTCATCTACTTGATTATTGCCAGCTGAGCAGCATGATTTCTCAGAGCTGAGTTCCATGATTATTGCCTGCTGACTGATTCCTGCCTACTCAGCTATTTGTTCATTGCCTCCAGAGGCACATGATCAGTGTATGACACCAAACATGATCAGCACATGATCAGTCACATAATCAATGCATGATAAGCCAGGTGATCAGTGCATTATCAATTACATGATCAGTGCATGATCAGTCACGTGACCAGTACATGGTTTCTACGTGGTCATTGCATGATCAGCCACGTGAGCAGGGCATGATAGCCACGTGATCAGTGCATGACCAGTCACGTGATCAGTACATGATCAGTCACGTGAACAGTGCATGATCATTTACGTGATCTGTGCATGATCAGCCACGTGGCCAGTACATGGTAGCTACGTGATCATTGCATGACCAGCCACGTGAGCAGTGCAAGATAGGCACGAGATGTGTGCATGATCAGTTATGTGAGCAGAGATGATCAGCCACGTGATCAATGCATGAGTGCCACATGATCAGTGCATGATCAGTCACGTGACAGGTGTGTGATCAGCCATTTGAACAGTGCATGGTCAGACACGTGATCAGTGCATGATAGCCACGTGATCAGTGCATGATATCCTAGTGATCAGTGCATGGTCAATCACGTGATCAGTGTATGATCAGCCACGTGAACAGTGCATGCTCAGTCACGTGATCAGGGCCTGCTGAGCTGCGTGATTACTGTCTGCTCATCTGCTTGACAATTGCCAGCTGCGCTGCACTATTCCTGCCTGTCATCTGCTTGACAATTGCCAGCTGTGCTGCGTAATTCCTGCCTGCTCAGCTGCTTGATTATTGCCAGCTGAGCAGCATGATTCCTCACAGCTGAGTTCCATGATTATTGCCTGCTGACTGTTTGATTCGTGCCTACTCAGCTCTTTTTTTATTGCCTCCAGAGGCTCATGATCAGTGTATGATAGCAAACATGATCAGCGCATGATCAGTCCCATGATCAGCGCCATTAAGTCACGTGATCACTACATGATAGTCATGTGATCAGTCCATGCTCAGTCACAGTATCAGTGCATGATCAGCCACGTGATCAGTGCATGATAGCCACGTGATCAGTGCATGATAGCCACGTGATCATTGCATGTTAGCCACGTGACCAGTGCATGATCAGCCAGGTGATCAGTGCATGATAGCTACGTGATCAGTTGATGATTAGTCACGTGATCTGTGCATGACCAGGCAGGTGATCAGTGTATGATCATCCACGTGAACAGTGCATGATCAGCCACGTCATCAGTGTGGGATAGCCACGTGATCAGTGCATATAATTACATGATCAGTGCATGCGCAATCAGATGATCAGTGCATGAGAGCCACGTGATCAGTGCATGATCAGTTACGTGAGCAGTGTAAGATCAGCCACGTGATCAGTGCATGATATCCAAGTGATCAGTGCATGATCAATCACGTGATCAGTGTATGATCAGCCACGTGAAAAGTGCATGCTCAGTCACGTGATCAGGGCCTGCTGAGCTGCGTGATTACTGTCTGCTCATCTGCTTGACAATTGCCAGCTGTGCTGCGTAATTCCTGCCTGCTCAGCTGCTTGATTATTGCCAGCTGAGCAGCATGATTCCTCACAGCTAAGTTCCATGATTATTGCCTGATGACTGTTTGATTCGTGCCTACTCAGCTCTTTGTTTATTACCTCAAGAGGCACATGATCAGTGTATGATACAAAACATGATCAGCACATGATCACCAGCATTAAGTCAAGTGATCACTTCATGATAGTCATGTGATCAGTCCATGCTCAGTCACGGTATCAGTGCATGATCTGCCAAGTGATCACTGCATGATAGCCACGTGATCATTGCATGATAGCCAAGTGATCAGTGCTTGATCAGCCAGGTGATCAGTGCATGATAGCTACGTGATCAGTGCATGATTAGTCACGTGATCTGTGCATGACCAGGCAGGTGATCAGTGTATGATCAGCCACGTGAACAGTGCATGATAGCCACGTGATCAGTACATGATCAGTCACGTGATACGTGTGTGATCAGCCACGGGATCAGTGCATGATATCCACGTGATCAGTGCAGGATAGCCACGTGATCACTTCATGATTAGTCACGTGATCTGTACATGATCAGTCACGTGATACGTGTGTGATCAGCCACGGGATCAGTGCATGATATCCACGTGATCAGTGCAGGATAGCCACGTGATCACTTCATGATTAGTCACGTGATCTGTACATGATCAGTCACGTGATACGTGTGTGATCAGCCACGTGATCAGTGCGTGATGAGCCACGTGATCAGTGCAGGATCAATTACGTGATCAGTGCATGATCAGTCACGTGACCAGTACATGGTAGCTACGTGATCATTGCATGATCAGCCACGTGATCAGTGCATGATCAGTCATGTGACCAGTACATGGTAGCTGCGTGATCATTGCATGATCAGCCACGTGAGCAGTGCATAATCAGTCTCGTGATCAGTGCATGATAGCCACGTGATCAGTGCATGATCAGTCATCTGATGGGTGTATGGTCAGTCACGTGACCGGTACATGGTAGCTACATGATCATTGCATGATCACCCACGTGAGTAGTGCATGATAGCCAAGTGATCAGTGCATGATCAGCCACGTGATCAGTGCATGATCAGCACGTGATCAGTGCATGATCAGCCACGTGATCAGTGCATGACAAGGCACGTGATCAGTGTATGACCAGCCAAGTGATCAGTGCATGATCAGTCCCGTGATCAGTGCATGATCAGTCACGTGATCAGTGCGTGATCAGTCACGTGACCAGTGTATGATCAGCCACGTGATCAGTGCATGACCAAGCACGTGATCAGTGTATGACCAGCCAAGTGATCATTGCGTGATCAGTCCCGTGATCAGTGCATGATCAGTCACGTGATCAGTGCGTGATCAGTCACGTGACCAGTGTATGATCAGCCACGTGATCAGTGCATGACCAAGCACGTGATCAGTGTATGACCAAGCACGTGATCAGTGTACGACCAGTCAAGTGATCAGTGCATGATCAGTCCCGTGATCAGTGCATGATCAGTCACGTGATCAGTGTATGACCAGCCAAGTGATCAGTGTATGATCAGCCACGTGATCAGTGCATGTCCAAGCACGTGATCAGTGTATGACCAAGCACGTGATCAGTGTATGACCAGTCAAGTGATCAGTGCATGATCAGTCCCGTGATCAGTGCATGATCAGTCCCGTGATCAGTGCATGATCAGTCATGTGATCAGTGTATGACCAGCCAAGTGATCAGTGCATGACCAGCCACGTGATCAGGGCATGACCAAGCACGTGATCAGTGTATGACCAGCCAAGTGATCAGTGCATGATCAGTCCCGTGATCAGTGCATGATCAGTCACATGATCAGTGCATGATCAGCCACGTGATCAGTGCATGACCAGGCACGTTATCAGTGTATGAGCAGCCAAGTGATCACTGCATGATAGCCACGTGATCAGTGCATGTTCAGTCACGTGATCAGTGCTTGATCAGTCACGTGATCAGTGCATGACCAGCCACGTGATCAGTGCATGATCAGCCACATGATCAGTGCATGATCAATTACGTGATCAGTGCATGATCACTCACGTGACCAGTACATGGGAGCTACGTGATCATTGCATGATCAGCCACGTGAGCCGTGCATGAGAGCCACGAGATCAGTGCATGATCAGTCACGTGAGCAGTGCATGATAGCCACGTGATCAGTATATGATCAGTTTCGGGAGCAGAGTATGATCAGCCACCTGAGCAGTGCATGATAGCCACGTGATCAGTGCATGATCAGTTTCGGGAGCAGAGTATGATCAGCCAGGTGAGCAGTGCATGATAGCCAGTGATAACTGCATGATCTGTCACATGATCATTGTATGAGCATCCACGTGATCAGTGCATGGGCAGTCTTGTGATCAGTGCATGATATAGACGTGATCAGTGCATGATCAGTCTCGTGATCAGTGTATGATCAACCACGTGATCAGTGCACGATAGCCAGGTAATGAGTGCATGATAGCCAGATGATCAGTGCATTATCATTCACGTGAACAGTGCATGATCAGCCAAGTATTCAGTGCATGATAGCCAACTGTTCAGTGGTTGATCAGTCACGTGATCAGTGCATGGTCAGTCACGTGATCATTGCATGATCAGTCACGTGATACGTGTGTGATCAGCCACGTGATCAGTGCATGATATCCATGTGATCAGTGCAGGATAGCCACGTGATCACTTCATGATTAGTCACGTGATCTGTACATGATCAGTCATGTGACTAGTATATCGTAGCTGCATGATCACTGCATGATCAGCCACGTGAGCAGTGCATGATAGCCACGTGATCAGTGCATGATCAGTCACGTGATCAGTGTATGATCATCCACGTGATCAGTGCATGATGAGCCACGTGATCAGTGCATGATCAGCCAAGTGATCAGTGCATGATGAGCCACGTGATCAGTGCAGGAATAATTACGTGATCAGTGCACGATCAGTCACGTGACCAGTACATGGTAGCTACGTGATGATTGTATGATCAGCCACGTGATCAGTGCATGATAGTCACGTGATCAGGGCATGATCCGTTATGTGATACGTGTGTGTTCAGCCACGTGATCAGTGCATGATATCAGTGCATGATAGCCACGTGATCAGTGCATCATATCCACGTGATCAGTGCATCATAGCCACGTGATCAGTGCATGAGAGCCACGTGATCAGTGCATGATCAGTCACGTGATACATGTGTGATCAGCCACGTGATCAGTGCATGATGAGCCACGTGATCTGTGCAGGATCAATTACGTGATCAGTGCATGATCAGTCACGTGACCAGTACGTGGTTGCTACGTGATCATTGCATGATCAGCCACGTGAGCAGAGCATGATAGTCACGTGATCAGTGCATGATCAGTCACGTGATCAGTACATGATCAGTCACGTGAACAGTGCATGATCATTTACATTATCTGTGCATAATGAGTCACGTGACCAGTATATGGTAGCTACGTGATCATTGCATGACGAGCCACGTGAGCAGTGCATGAGTGCCACGTGATCACTGCATGATCCGTCACGTGACAGGTGTGTGATCAGCCACGTGAACAGTGCATGATCAGTTTCGTGAGCAGTGTATGATCAGCCACGTTATCAGTGCATGGTCAGACACGTGAACATTGTATGATCAGCCACCTGATCAGTGCATGATATCCAAGTGATCAGTGCATGATCAATCACGTGATCAGTGTATGATCAGCCACGTGAACAGTGCATGCTCAGTCACGTGATCAGGGCCTGCTGAGCTGCGTGATTACTGTCTGCTCATCTGCTTGACAATTGCCAGCTGTGCTGCGTAATTCCTGCCTGCTCAGCTGCTTGATTATTGCCAGCTGAGCAGCATGATTCCTCACAGCTAAGTTCCATGATTATTGCCTGCTGACTGTTTGATTCGTGCCTACTCAGCTCTTTGTTTATTACCTCAAGAGGCACATGATCAGTGTATGATACAAAACATGATCAGCGCATGATCACCAGCATTAAGTCAAGTGATCACTTCATGATAGTCATGTGATCAGTCCATGCTCAGTCACGGTATCAGTGCATGATCTGCCAAGTGATCACTGCATGATAGCCACGTGATCATTGCATGATAGCCAAGTGATCAGTGCTTGATCAGCCAGGTGATCAGTGCATGATAGCTACGTGATCAGTGCATGATTAGTCACGTGATCTGTGCATGACCAGGCAGGTGATCAGTGTATGATCAGCCACGTGAACAGTGCATGATAGCCACGTGATCAGTACATGATCAGTCACGTGATACGTGTGTGATCAGCCACGGGATCAGTGCATGATATCCACGTGATCAGTGCAGGATAGCCACGTGATCACTTCATGATTATTCACGTGATCTGTACATGATCAGTCACGTGATACGTGTGTGATCAGCCACGGGATCAGTGCATGATATCCACGTGATCAGTGCAGGATAGCCACGTGATCACTTCATGATTATTCACGTGATCTGTACATGATCAGTCACGTGATACGTGTGTGATCAGCCACGTGATCAGTGCGTGATGAGCCACGTGATCAGTGCAGGATCAATTACGTGATCAGTGCATGATCAGTCACGTGACCAGTACATGGTAGCTACGTGATCATTGCATGATCAGCCACGTGATCAGTGCATGATCAGTCATGTGACCAGTACATGGTAGCTACGTGATCATTGCATGATCAGCCACGTGAGCAGTGCATAATCAGTCTCGTGATCAGTGCATGATAGCCACGTGATCAGTGCATGATCAGTCATCTGATGGGTGTATGGTCAGTCACGTGACCGGTACATGGTAGCTACATGATCATTGCATGATCACCCACGTGAGTAGTGCATGATAGCCAAGTGATCAGTGCATGATCAGCCACGTGATCAGTGCATGATCAGCACGTGATCAGTGCATGATCAGCCACGTGATCAGTGCATGACAAGGCACGTGATCAGTGTATGACCAGCCAAGTGATCAGTGCATGATCAGTCCCGTGATCAGTGCATGATCAGTCACGTGATCAGTGCGTGATCAGTCACGTGACCAGTGTATGATCAGCCACGTGATCAGTGCATGACCAAGCACGTGATCAGTGTATGACCAGCCAAGTGATCATTGCGTGATCAGTCCCGTGATCAGTGCATGATCAGTCACGTGATCAGTGCGTGATCAGTCACGTGACCAGTGTATGATCAGCCACGTGATCAGTGCATGTCCAAGCACGTGATCAGTGTATGACCAAGCACGTGATCAGTGTACGACCAGTCAAGTGATCAGTGCATGATCAGTCCCGTGATCAGTGCATGATCAGTCACGTGATCAGTGTATGACCAGCCAAGTGATCAGTGTATGATCAGCCACGTGATCAGTGCATGTCCAAGCACGTGATCAGTGTATGACCAAGCACGTGATCAGTGTATGACCAAGCACGTGATCAGTGTACGACCAGTCAAGTGATCAGTGCATGATCAGTCCCGTGATCAGTGCATGATCAGTCACATGATCAGTGCATGATCAGCCACGTGATCAGTGCATGACCAG
The DNA here is from genome assembly GCF_002263795.3 of Bos taurus. NCBI lineage: Eukaryota > Metazoa > Chordata > Mammalia > Artiodactyla > Bovidae > Bos > Bos taurus. The sequence goes on from NW_020191059.1 coordinate 27,494, forward strand.
GCACGTTATCAGTGTATGAGCAGCCAAGTGATCACTGCATGATAGCCACGTGATCAGTGCATGTTCAGTCACGTGATCAGTGCTTGATCAGTCACGTGATCAGTGCATGACCAGCCACGTGATCAGTGCATGATCAGCCACATGATCAGTGCATGATCAATTACGTGATCAGTGCATGATCACTCACGTGACCAGTACATGGGAGCTACGTGATCATTGCATGATCAGCCACGTGAGCCGTGCATGAGAGCCACGAGATCAGTGCATGATCAGTCACGTGAGCAGTGCATGATAGCCACGTGATCAGTATATGATCAGTTTCGGGAGCAGAGTATGATCAGCCACCTGAGCAGTGCATGATAGCCACGTGATCAGTGCATGATCAGTTTCGGGAGCAGAGTATGATCAGCCAGGTGAGCAGTGCATGATAGCCAGTGATAACTGCATGATCTGTCACATGATCATTGTATGAGCATCCACGTGATCAGTGCATGGGCAGTCTTGTGATCAGTGCATGATATAGACGTGATCAGTGCATGATCAGTCTCGTGATCAGTGTATGATCAACCACGTGATCAGTGCACGATAGCCAGGTAATGAGTGCATGATAGCCAGATGATCAGTGCATTATCATTCACGTGAACAGTGCATGATCAGCCAAGTATTCAGTGCATGATAGCCAACTGTTCAGTGGTTGATCAGTCACGTGATCAGTGCATGGTCAGTCACGTGATCATTGCATGATCAGTCACGTGATACGTGTGTGATCAGCCACGTGATCAGTGCATGATATCCATGTGATCAGTGCAGGATAGCCACGTGATCACTTCATGATTAGTCACGTGATCTGTACATGATCAGTCCTGTGACTAGTATATCGTAGCTGCATGATCACTGCATGATCAGCCACGTGAGCAGTGCATGATAGCCACGTGATCAGTGCATGATCAGTCACGTGATCAGTGTATGATCATCCACGTGATCAGTGCATGATGAGCCACGTGATCAGTGCATGATCAGCCAAGTGATCAGTGCATGATGAGCCACGTGATCAGTGCAGGAATAATTACGTGATCAGTGCACGATCAGTCACGTGACCAGTACATGGTAGCTACGTGATCATTGTATGATCAGCCACGTGATCAGTGCATGATAGTCACGTGATCAGGGCATGATCCGTTATGTGATACGTGTGTGTTCAGCCACGTGATCAGTGCATGATATCAGTGCATGATAGCCACGTGATCAGTGCATCATATCCACGTGATCAGTGCATCATAGCCACGTGATCAGTGCATGAGAGCCACGTGATCAGTGCATGATCAGTCACGTGATACATGTGTGATCAGCCACGTGATCAGTGCATGATGAGCCACGTGATCTGTGCAGGATCAATTACGTGATCAGTGCATGATCAGTCACGTGACCAGTACGTGGTTGCTACGTGATCATTGCATGATCAGCCACGTGAGCAGAGCATGATAGTCACGTGATCAGTGCATGATCAGTCACGTGATCAGTACATGATCAGTCACGTGAACAGTGCATGATCATTTACATTATCTGTGCATAATGAGTCACGTGACCAGTATATGGTAGCTACGTGATCATTGCATGACGAGCCACGTGAGCAGTGCATGAGTGCCACGTGATCACTGCATGATCCGTCACGTGACAGGTGTGTGATCAGCCACGTGAACAGTGCATGATCAGTTTCGTGAGCAGTGTATGATCAGCCACGTCATCAGTGCATGGTCAGACACGTGAACATTGTATGATCAGCCACCTGATCAGTGCATGATATCCAAGTGATCAGTGCATGATCAATCACGTGATCAGTGTATGATCAGCCACGTGAACAGTGCATGCTCAGTCACGTGATCAGGGCCTGCTGAGCTGCGTGATTACTGTCTGCTCATCTGCTTGACAATTGCCAGCTGTGCTGCGTAATTCCTGCCTGCTCAGCTGCTTGATTATTGCCAGCTGAGCAGCATGATTCCTCACAGCTAAGTTCCATGATTATTGCCTGCTGACTGTTTGATTCGTGCCTACTCAGCTCTTTGTTTATTACCTCAAGAGGCACATGATCAGTGTATGATACAAAACATGATCAGCGCATGATCACCAGCATTAAGTCAAGTGATCACTTCATGATAGTCATGTGATCAGTCCATGCTCAGTCACGGTATCAGTGCATGATCTGCCAAGTGATCACTGCATGATAGCCACGTGATCATTGCATGATAGCCAAGTGATCAGTGCTTGATCAGCCAGGTGATCAGTGCATGATAGCTACGTGATCAGTGCATGATTAGTCACGTGATCTGTGCATGACCAGGCAGGTGATCAGTGTATGATCAGCCACGTGAACAGTGCATGATAGCCACGTGATCAGTACATGATCAGTCACGTGATACGTGTGTGATCAGCCACGGGATCAGTGCATGATATCCACGTGATCAGTGCAGGATAGCCACGTGATCACTTCATGATTAGTCACGTGATCTGTACATGATCAGTCACGTGATACGTGTGTGATCAGCCACGGGATCAGTGCATGATATCCACGTGATCAGTGCAGGATAGCCACGTGATCACTTCATGATTAGTCACGTGATCTGTACATGATCAGTCAAGTGATACGTGTGTGATCAGCCAAGTGATCAGTGCGTGATGAGCCACGTGATCAGTGCAGGATCAATTACGTGATCAGTGCATGATCAGTCACATGACCAGTACATGGTAGCTACGTGATCATTGCATGATAGTCACGTGATCAGTGCATGATCAGTCACGTGATACGTGTGTGATCAGCCACGTGATCAGTGCATGATATCAGTGCATGATAGCCACGTGATCAGTGCATGATCAGTCACGTGATACGTGTGTGATCAGCCACCTTATCAGTGCATGATATCAGTGCATGATAGCCGCGTGATCAGTGCATGATATCCACGTGATCAGTGCATGATAACCACGTGATCAGTGCATGATCAGTTACGTGAGCAGTGTATGATCAGCCCCCTGATCAGTGCATGGTCAGACACGTGAACACTGTATGATCAGCCACGTGATCACTGCATGATATCCAAGTGATCAGTGCATGATCAATCACGTGATCAGTGTATGATCAGCCACGTGAACAGTGCATGCTCAGTCACGTGGTCAGGGCCTGCTGAGCTGCGTGATTACTGTCTGCTCATTTGCTTGACGATTGCCAGCTGAGCTGCACGATTCCTGCCTATCATCTGCTTGACAATTGCCAGCTGAGCTGCATAATTCCTGCCTGCTCAGCTGCTTGATAATTGCCAGCTGAGCAGCATGATTCCTCACAGCTGAGTTCCATGATTAGAGCCTGCTGGCTGATTCCTGCCTACTCAGCTCTTTGTTCATTGCCTCCAGAGGCACAGCTCAGTGTATGATAGCAAACATGATCAGCGCATGATCAGTCACATGATCAGCGCCATTAAGTCACGTGATCACTACATGATAGTCATGTGATCAGTCCATGCTCAGTCACGGTATCAGTGCATGATCAACCACGTGATCTGTGCATGATAGCCACGTGATCATTGCATGATAGCCACGTGATCAGTGCATGATCAGCCAGGTGATCAGTGCATGATAGCTACGTAATCAGTTCATGATTAGTCACGTGATCTGTGCATGACCAGGCAGGTGATCAGTGTATCATCAGCCACGTGAACAGTGCATGATAGCCACGTGATCAGTGCATGATCAGTCACCTGATGGGTGTATGATCAGTCACGTGACCGGTACATGGTAGCTACATGATCATTGCATGATCAGCCACGTGAGTAGTGCATGATAGCCACGTGATCAGTGCATGATCAGTCACGTGATCAGTGCAATATCAGTCATGTGACCAGTACAGGGCAGCTGCGTGATCATTGCATGATCAGCCACGTGATCAGTGCATGATCAGTCAGGTGATCAGTGTATGACCAGCCAAGTGATCAGTGCATGTTCAGCCACGTGATCAGTGCATGATCAGCCACATGATCAGTGCATTATCAGTCCCGTGATCAGTGCATGATCAGTCACGTGATCAGTGTATGACCAGCCAAGTGATCAGTGCATGATCAGCCAAGTGATCAGTGCATGACCAGCCAAGTGATCAGTGCATGATCAGTCCCGTGATCAGTGCATGATCAGTCACGTGATCAGTGCATGATCAGCCACGTGACCAGTGCATGATCAGCCACATGATCAGTGCATGATCAATTACGTGATCAGTGCATGATCAGTCACGTGATCAGTGTATGACCAGCCAAGTGATCAGTGCATGATCAGCCAAGTGATCAGTGCATGACCAGCCAAGTGATCAGTGCATGATCAGTCCCGTGATCAGTGCATGATCAGTCACGTGATCAGTGCATGATCAGCCACGTGACCAGTGTATGATCAGCCACGTGATCAGTGCATGATCAGCCACATGATCAGTGCATGATCAATTACGTGATCAGTGCATGATCAGTCACGTGACCAGTACGTGGTAGCTAGGTGATCATTGCATGTTCAGCCACGTGAGCCGTGCATGATAGCCACGGGATCAGTGCATGATAACCACGGGATCAGTGCATGATAGCCACGTGATGACTGCATGATTTGTCACATTATCAGTGTATGATCATCCACGTGATCAGTGCATGGGCAGTCATGTGATCAGTGCATGATTAGACGTGATCAGTGCATTTTCAGTCTTGTGGTCAGTGCATGATAGCCACGTGATCAGTGCATGATCAGTCACCTGATGGGTGTATGATCATACACGTGACCGGTACATGGTAGCTATATGATCAGTGTATGACCAGCCATGTGATAAGTGCATGATAGCCACGTGATCAGTGCATGATCAGCCATGTGATCAGTGCATGATCAGTCACGTGATCAGTGCATGATCAGCCACATGATCAGTGCATGATCAATTACGTCATCAGTGCATGATCAGTCACGTGACCAGTACAAGGTAGCTGCGTGATCAGTGTATGACCAGACAAGTGATCAGTGCATGATAGCCACGTGATCAGTGCATGATCAGTCACGTGATCAGTGCATAATCAGTCACGTGATCAGTGCATGATCAGCCACGTGATCAGTGCATGATAGCCACGTGATCAGTGCATGATAGCCACGTGATCAGTGCATGATCAGTCATGTGATACGTGTGTGATCAGCCACGTGATCAGTGCATGATATCCACGTGATCAATGAATGATAGCCACGTGATTAGTGAATGAGAGCCACGTGATCAGTGCATGATCAGTCACGTGATACGTGTGTGATCAGCCACGTGATCAGTGCATGATCAGTCATGTGACCAGTACATGGTAGCTACGTGATCATTGCATGATCAGCCACGTGAGCAGTGCATAATCAGTCTCGTGATCAGTGCATGATAGCCACGTGATCAGTGCATGATCAGTCATCTGATGGGTGTATGGTCAGTCACGTGACCGGTACATGGTAGCTACATGATCATTGCATGATCACCCACGTGAGTAGTGCATGATAGCCAAGTGATCAGTGCATGATCAGCCACGTGATCAGTGCATGATCAGCACGTGATCAGTGCATGATCAGCCACGTGATCAGTGCATGACAAGGCACGTGATCAGTGTATGACCAGCCAAGTGATCAGTGCATGATCAGTCCCGTGATCAGTGCATGATCAGTCACGTGATCAGTGCGTGATCAGTCACGTGACCAGTGTATGATCAGCCACGTGATCAGTGCATGACCAAGCACGTGATCAGTGTATGACCAGCCAAGTGATCATTGCGTGATCAGTCCCGTGATCAGTGCATGATCAGTCACGTGATCAGTGCGTGATCAGTCACGTGACCAGTGTATGATCAGCCACGTGATCAGTGCATGTCCAAGCACGTGATCAGTGTATGACCAAGCACGTGATCAGTGTACGACCAGTCAAGTGATCAGTGCATGATCAGTCCCGTGATCAGTGCATGATCAGTCACGTGATCAGTGTATGACCAGCCAAGTGATCAGTGTATGATCAGCCACGTGATCAGTGCATGTCCAAGCACGTGATCAGTGTATGACCAAGCACGTGATCAGTGTATGACCAAGCACGTGATCAGTGTACGACCAGTCAAGTGATCAGTGCATGATCAGTCCCGTGATCAGTGCATGATCAGTCACATGATCAGTGCATGATCAGCCACGTGATCAGTGCATGACCAGGCACGTTATCAGTGTATGAGCAGCCAAGTGATCACTGCATGATAGCCACGTGATCAGTGCATGTTCAGTCACGTGATCAGTGCTTGATCAGTCACGTGATCAGTGCATGACCAGCCACGTGATCAGTGCATGATCAGCCACATGATCAGTGCATGATCAATTACGTGATCAGTGCATGATCACTCACGTGACCAGTACATGGGAGCTACGTGATCATTGCATGATCAGCCACGTGAGCCGTGCATGAGAGCCACGAGATCAGTGCATGATCAGTCACGTGAGCAGTGCATGATAGCCACGTGATCAGTATATGATCAGTTTCGGGAGCAGAGTATGATCAGCCACCTGAGCAGTGCATGATAGCCACGTGATCAGTGCATGATCAGTTTCGGGAGCAGAGTATGATCAGCCAGGTGAGCAGTGCATGATAGCCAGTGATAACTGCATGATCTGTCACATGATCATTGTATGAGCATCCACGTGATCAGTGCATGGGCAGTCTTGTGATCAGTGCATGATATAGACGTGATCAGTGCATGATCAGTCTCGTGATCAGTGTATGATCAACCACGTGATCAGTGCACGATAGCCAGGTAATGAGTGCATGATAGCCAGATGATCAGTGCATTATCATTCACGTGAACAGTGCATGATCAGCCAAGTATTCAGTGCATGATAGCCAACTGTTCAGTGGTTGATCAGTCACGTGATCAGTGCATGGTCAGTCACGTGATCATTGCATGATCAGTCACGTGATACGTGTGTGATCAGCCACGTGATCAGTGCATGATATCCATGTGATCAGTGCAGGATAGCCACGTGATCACTTCATGATTAGTCACGTGATCTGTACATGATCAGTCCTGTGACTAGTATATCGTAGCTGCATGATCACTGCATGATCAGCCACGTGAGCAGTGCATGATAGCCACGTGATCAGTGCATGATCAGTCACGTGATCAGTGTATGATCATCCACGTGATCAGTGCATGATGAGCCACGTGATCAGTGCATGATCAGCCAAGTGATCAGTGCATGATGAGCCACGTGATCAGTGCAGGAATAATTACGTGATCAGTGCACGATCAGTCACGTGACCAGTACATGGTAGCTACGTGATCATTGTATGATCAGCCACGTGATCAGTGCATGATAGTCACGTGATCAGGGCATGATCCGTTATGTGATACGTGTGTGTTCAGCCACGTGATCAGTGCATGATATCAGTGCATGATAGCCACGTGATCAGTGCATCATATCCACGTGATCAGTGCATCATAGCCACGTGATCAGTGCATGAGAGCCACGTGATCAGTGCATGATCAGTCACGTGATACATGTGTGATCAGCCACGTGATCAGTGCATGATGAGCCACGTGATCTGTGCAGGATCAATTACGTGATCAGTGCATGATCAGTCACGTGACCAGTACGTGGTTGCTACGTGATCATTGCATGATCAGCCACGTGAGCAGAGCATGATAGTCACGTGATCAGTGCATGATCAGTCACGTGATCAGTACATGATCAGTCACGTGAACAGTGCATGATCATTTACATTATCTGTGCATAATGAGTCACGTGACCAGTATATGGTAGCTACGTGATCATTGCATGACGAGCCACGTGAGCAGTGCATGAGTGCCACGTGATCACTGCATGATCCGTCACGTGACAGGTGTGTGATCAGCCACGTGAACAGTGCATGATCAGTTTCGTGAGCAGTGTATGATCAGCCACGTCATCAGTGCATGGTCAGACACGTGAACATTGTATGATCAGCCACCTGATCAGTGCATGATATCCAAGTGATCAGTGCATGATCAATCACGTGATCAGTGTATGATCAGCCACGTGAACAGTGCATGCTCAGTCACGTGATCAGGGCCTGCTGAGCTGCGTGATTACTGTCTGCTCATCTGCTTGACAATTGCCAGCTGTGCTGCGTAATTCCTGCCTGCTCAGCTGCTTGATTATTGCCAGCTGAGCAGCATGATTCCTCACAGCTAAGTTCCATGATTATTGCCTGCTGACTGTTTGATTCGTGCCTACTCAGCTCTTTGTTTATTACCTCAAGAGGCACATGATCAGTGTATGATACAAAACATGATCAGCGCATGATCACCAGCATTAAGTCAAGTGATCACTTCATGATAGTCATGTGATCAGTCCATGCTCAGTCACGGTATCAGTGCATGATCTGCCAAGTGATCACTGCATGATAGCCACGTGATCATTGCATGATAGCCAAGTGATCAGTGCTTGATCAGCCAGGTGATCAGTGCATGATAGCTACGTGATCAGTGCATGATTAGTCACGTGATCTGTGCATGACCAGGCAGGTGATCAGTGTATGATCAGCCACGTGAACAGTGCATGATAGCCACGTGATCAGTACATGATCAGTCACGTGATACGTGTGTGATCAGCCACGGGATCAGTGCATGATATCCACGTGATCAGTGCAGGATAGCCACGTGATCACTTCATGATTAGTCACGTGATCTGTACATGATCAGTCACGTGATACGTGTGTGATCAGCCACGGGATCAGTGCATGATATCCACGTGATCAGTGCAGGATAGCCACGTGATCACTTCATGATTAGTCACGTGATCTGTACATGATCAGTCAAGTGATACGTGTGTGATCAGCCAAGTGATCAGTGCGTGATGAGCCACGTGATCAGTGCAGGATCAATTACGTGATCAGTGCATGATCAGTCACATGACCAGTACATGGTAGCTACGTGATCATTGCATGATAGTCACGTGATCAGTGCATGATCAGTCACGTGATACGTGTGTGATCAGCCACGTGATCAGTGCATGATATCAGTGCATGATAGCCACGTGATCAGTGCATGATCAGTCACGTGATACGTGTGTGATCAGCCACCTTATCAGTGCATGATATCAGTGCATGATAGCCGCGTGATCAGTGCATGATATCCACGTGATCAGTGCATGATAACCACGTGATCAGTGCATGATCAGTTACGTGAGCAGTGTATGATCAGCCCCCTGATCAGTGCATGGTCAGACACGTGAACACTGTATGATCAGCCACGTGATCACTGCATGATATCCAAGTGATCAGTGCATGATCAATCACGTGATCAGTGTATGATCAGCCACGTGAACAGTGCATGCTCAGTCACGTGGTCAGGGCCTGCTGAGCTGCGTGATTACTGTCTGCTCATTTGCTTGACGATTGCCAGCTGAGCTGCACGATTCCTGCCTATCATCTGCTTGACAATTGCCAGCTGAGCTGCATAATTCCTGCCTGCTCAGCTGCTTGATAATTGCCAGCTGAGCAGCATGATTCCTCACAGCTGAGTTCCATGATTAGAGCCTGCTGGCTGATTCCTGCCTACTCAGCTCTTTGTTCATTGCCTCCAGAGGCACAGCTCAGTGTATGATAGCAAACATGATCAGCGCATGATCAGTCACATGATCAGCGCCATTAAGTCACGTGATCACTACATGATAGTCATGTGATCAGTCCATGCTCAGTCACGGTATCAGTGCATGATCAACCACGTGATCTGTGCATGATAGCCACGTGATCATTGCATGATAGCCACGTGATCAGTGCATGATCAGCCAGGTGATCAGTGCATGATAGCTACGTAATCAGTTCATGATTAGTCACGTGATCTGTGCATGACCAGGCAGGTGATCAGTGTATCATCAGCCACGTGAACAGTGCATGATAGCCACGTGATCAGTGCATGATCAGTCACCTGATGGGTGTATGATCAGTCACGTGACCGGTACATGGTAGCTACATGATCATTGCATGATCAGCCACGTGAGTAGTGCATGATAGCCACGTGATCAGTGCATGATCAGTCACGTGATCAGTGCAATATCAGTCATGTGACCAGTACAGGGCAGCTGCGTGATCATTGCATGATCAGCCACGTGATCAGTGCATGATCAGTCAGGTGATCAGTGTATGACCAGCCAAGTGATCAGTGCATGTTCAGCCACGTGATCAGTGCATGATCAGCCACATGATCAGTGCATTATCAGTCCCGTGATCAGTGCATGATCAGTCACGTGATCAGTGTATGACCAGCCAAGTGATCAGTGCATGATCAGCCAAGTGATCAGTGCATGACCAGCCAAGTGATCAGTGCATGATCAGTCCCGTGATCAGTGCATGATCAGTCACGTGATCAGTGCATGATCAGCCACGTGACCAGTGCATGATCAGCCACATGATCAGTGCATGATCAATTACGTGATCAGTGCATGATCAGTCACGTGATCAGTGTATGACCAGCCAAGTGATCAGTGCATGATCAGCCAAGTGATCAGTGCATGACCAGCCAAGTGATCAGTGCATGATCAGTCCCGTGATCAGTGCATGATCAGTCACGTGATCAGTGCATGATCAGCCACGTGACCAGTGTATGATCAGCCACGTGATCAGTGCATGATCAGCCACATGATCAGTGCATGATCAATTACGTGATCAGTGCATGATCAGTCACGTGACCAGTACGTGGTAGCTAGGTGATCATTGCATGTTCAGCCACGTGAGCCGTGCATGATAGCCACGGGATCAGTGCATGATAACCACGGGATCAGTGCATGATAGCCACGTGATGACTGCATGATTTGTCACATTATCAGTGTATGATCATCCACGTGATCAGTGCATGGGCAGTCATGTGATCAGTGCATGATTAGACGTGATCAGTGCATTTTCAGTCTTGTGGTCAGTGCATGATAGCCACGTGATCAGTGCATGATCAGTCACCTGATGGGTGTATGATCATACACGTGACCGGTACATGGTAGCTATATGATCAGTGTATGACCAGCCATGTGATAAGTGCATGATAGCCACGTGATCAGTGCATGATCAGCCATGTGATCAGTGCATGATCAGTCACGTGATCAGTGCATGATCAGCCACATGATCAGTGCATGATCAATTACGTCATCAGTGCATGATCAGTCACGTGACCAGTACAAGGTAGCTGCGTGATCAGTGTATGACCAGACAAGTGATCAGTGCATGATAGCCACGTGATCAGTGCATGATCAGTCACGTGATCAGTGCATAATCAGTCACGTGATCAGTGCATGATCAGCCACGTGATCAGTGCATGATAGCCACGTGATCAGTGCATGATAGCCACGTGATCAGTGCATGATCAGTCATGTGATACGTGTGTGATCAGCCACGTGATCAGTGCATGATATCCACGTGATCAATGAATGATAGCCACGTGATTAGTGAATGAGAGCCACGTGATCAGTGCATGATCAGTCACGTGATACGTGTGTGATCAGCCACGTGATCAGTGCATGATGAGTCAGGTGATCAGTGCAGAATTAATTACGTGATCAGTGCATGATCAGTCACGTGAGCAGTGCATGATAGCCACGTGATCAGTGCATGATCAGTCACGTGATCAGTACATGACCAGTCAACTGAAGAGTGCATTATCATTTACGTGATCTGACATGATCAGTCACGTGACCAGTATATGGTAGCTACGTGAACATTGCATGACCAGCCAGGTGAGAAGTGCATGATAGCCACGTGATGTGTGCATGATCAGTTACGTGAGCAAAGTATGATCAGCCACGTGATCAGTGCATGAGTGCCACGTGATCAGTGCATGATCAGTCACGTGACAGGTGTGTGGTAAGGCAAGTGAACAGTGCATGTTCAGCCAAGTGATCGGTGCATGATATCCACGTGATCAGTGCATGATCAGTTATGTGAACAGTGTATGATCAGCCACGTGAGCAGTGCATGGTCAGACACGTGAACAGTGTATGATCGAACACGTAATCAGTGCATGATATCCACGTGATCAGTGCATGATGAGTCTCGTGAACAGTGCATGATCAGTCACGTGATCAGTACATGATCAGCCACGTGATCAGTGCATGATCAGTCACGTGACCAGTACATGGTAGCTACGTGATCAGTGCATGATAGCCACGTAATCAGTGCATGATCAGTCACGTGATCAGTGCATGATCAGCCACGTGATCAGTGCATGACGAGCCACGTGATCAGTATGACCAGCCAAGTGATCAGTGCATGATAGCCACGTGATCAGTGCATGATCAGTCACTTGATCAGTGCATGATCAGTCACGTGATCAGTGTATGATCAGCCACGTGATCAGTGCATGATCAGCCACATGACCAGTGCATGATCAATTACGTGATCAGTGCATGATCAGCCACGTGACCAGTACATGGTAGCTACGTAATCATTGCATGATCAGCGACGTGAGTAGTGCATGATAGCCACGTGATCAGTGCATGATCAGTCATGTGATACGTGTGTGATCAGCCACGTGATCAGTGCATGATATCCACGTGATCAGTGAATGATAGCCACGTGATTAGTGAATGAGAGCCACGTGATCAGTGCATGATCAGTCACGTGATACGTGTGTGATCAGCCACGTGATCAGTGCATGATGAGTCAGGTGATCAGTGCAGGATTAATTACGTGATCAGTGCATGATCAGTCACGTGACCAGTACATGGTTGCTACGTGATCATTGCATGATCAGCCACGTGAGCAGTGCATGATAGCCACGTGATCAGTGCATGATCAGTCACATGATCAGTACATGATCAGTCACGTGAACAGTGCATGAACATTTACGTGATCTGTGCATGATCAGTCACCTGACCAGTATATGGTAGCTACGTGAACATTTCATGACCAGCCAGGTGAGAAGTGCATGATAGCCACCTGATGTGTGCATGATCAGTTACGTGAGCAGAGTATGATCAGCCACGTGATCAGTGCATGAATGCCACGTGATCAGTGCATGATTAGTTACGTGACAGGTGTGTCATAAGCCACGTGATCAGTGCATGATCAGTCAGGAGACCAGTACATGGTTGCTACGTGATCGTTGCATGATCAGCCACGTGAGCAGAGCATGATAGCCACGTGATCAGTGCATTATCAGTCACGTGATCAGTACATGATCAGTCACGTGAACAGTGCATGATCATTTACGTTATCTGTGCATGATCAGTAACGTGACCAGTATATGGTAGCTTCGTGATCATTCCGTGACGAGCCACGTGAGCAGTGCATGATAGCCACGTAATGTGTGCATGATGAGTTACATGAGCAGAGTATGCTGAGCCACGTGATCAGTGCATGAGTGCCACGTGATCAGTGCATGATATGTCACGTGACAGGTGTGTGATCAGCCAGGTGAACAGTGCATGTTCAGCCACGTATTCAGTGCATGATAGCCACGTGATCAGTGCATGATCAGTCACGTGATCAGTGCATGATAGCCACGTGATCAGTGTATGATCAGCCACGTGAGTAGTGCACGATAGCCACATGATCAGTTCATGATCACTTACATGATCAGTGCATGATCAGTCACGTGACCAGTACATGGTAGCTACGTGATCATTGCCAGATCAGCCACGTGAGCAGTGCATGTTAGCCACGTGATCAGTGCATGATCAGCCACGTGATCAGTGCATGATCAGCCACGTGATCAGTGCATGATCATCCACGTGATCAGTGCATGATCAGCCACGTGATCAGTGCATGATCAGCCACGTGATCAGTGCATGATCAGCCACGTGATCAGTGCATGATCAGCCATGTGATCAGTGCATGATCAGTCACGTGATCAGTGCATGGTCAGTCACGTGATCAGTGCATGATCATCCACGTGATCAGTGCATGTGGAGTCATGTAGTCAATGCATGATAGCGCCGTGATCAGTGCACGATCAGTCCCGAGATGAGTGTATGATCAGCCAAGTGATCAGTGCAAGATAGCTACGTGATCAGTGCATGATCAGTCACATGATCAGTGCATGATCAGTCACGTTATAGGTGTGTGATCAGCCATGTGAACAGTGCATTCTCAGTCACGTGATCAGGGCCTCCTGAGCTGCGTGATTACTGTCTGCTCATCTGCTTGACAATTTCCAGCTGAGCTGCACGATTCCTGCCTGTCATCTCCTTGACAATTGCCACCTGTGCTGCGTAATTCCTGCCTGCTCATCTACTTGATTATTGCCAGCTGAGCAGCATGATTTCTAAGAGATGAGTTCCATGATTATAGCCTGCTGACTGATTCCTGCCTACTCAGCTCTATGTTCATTGCCCCCAGAGGCACATGATCAGTGTGTGACACCAAACATGATCAGCACATGATCAGTCACATGATCAATGCATGATAAGCCAGGTGATCAGTGCATGATCAATTATGTGATCAGTGCATGATCAGTCATGTGACCAGTACATGGTAGCTGCGTGATCATTGCATGATCAGCCACGTGAACAGTGCATGATAGCCACGTGATCAGTGCAGGATAGCCACGTGATCACTTCATGATTAGTCACGTGATCTGTACATGATCAGTCACGTGATACGTGTGTGATCAGCCACGTGATCAGTGCGTGATGAGCCACGTGATCAGTGCAGGATCAATTACGTGATCAGTGCATGATCAGTCACGTGACCAGTACATGGTAGCTACGTGATCATTGCATGATCAGCCACGTGATCAGTGCATGATCAGTCATGTGACCAGTACATGGTAGCTGCGTGATCATTGCATGATCAGCCACGTGAGCAGTGCATAATCAGTCTCGTGATCAGTGCATGATAGCCACGTGATCAGTGCATGATCAGTCATCTGATGGGTGTATGGTCAGTCACGTGACCGGTACATGGTAGCTACATGGTCATTGCATGATCACCCACGTGAGTAGTGCATGATAGCCAAGTGATCAGTGCATGATCAGCCACGTGATCAGTGCATGATCAGCACGTGATCAGTGCATGATCAGCCACGTGATCAGTGCATGACAAAGCACGTGATCAGTGTATGACCAGCCAAGTGATCAGTGCATGATCAGTCCCGTGATCAGTGCATGATCAGTCACGTGATCAGTGAGTGATCAGTCACGTGACCAGTGTATGATCAGCCACGTGATCAGTGCATGACCAAGCACGTGATCAGTGTATGACCAGCCAAGTGATCATTGCGTGATCAGTCCCGTGATCAGTGCATGATCAGTCACGTGATCAGTGCGTGATCAGTCACGTGACCAGTGTATGATCAGCCACGTGATCAGTGCATGACCAAGCACGTGATCAGTGTATGACCAAGCACGTGATCAGTGTACGACCAGTCAAGTGATCAGTGCATGATCAGTCCCGTGATCAGTGCATGATCAGTCACGTGATCAGTGTATGACCAGCCAAGTGATCAGTGTATGATCAGCCACGTGATCAGTGCATGTCCAAGCACGTGATCAGTGTATGACCAAGCACGTGATCAGTGTATGACCAAGCACGTGATCAGTGTACGACCAGTCAAGTGATCAGTGCATGATCAGTCTCGTGATCAGTGCATGATCAGTCCCGTGATCAATGCATGATCAGTCATGTGATCAGTGTATGACCAGCCAAGTGATCAGTGCATGACCAGCCACGTGATCAGGGCATGACCAAGCACGTGATCAGTGTATGACCAGCCAAGTGATCAGTGCATGATCAGTCCCGTGATCAGTGCATGATCAGTCACATGATCAGTGCATGATCAGCCACGTGATCAGTGCATGACCAGGCACGTTATCAGTGTATGAGCAGCCAAGTGATCACTGCATGATAGCCACGTGATCAGTGCATGTTCAGTCACGTGATCAGTGCTTGATCAGTCACGTGATCAGTGCATGACCAGCCACGTGATCAGTGCATGATCAGCCACATGATCAGTGCATGATCAATTACGTGATCAGTGCATGATCACTCACGTGACCAGTACATGGGAGCTACGTGATCATTGCATGATCAGCCACGTGAGCCGTGCATGAGAGCCACGAGATCAGTGCATGATCAGTCACGTGAGCAGTGCATGATAGCCACGTGATCAGTATATGATCAGTTTCGGGAGCAGAGTATGATCAGCCACCTGAGCAGTGCATGATAGCCACGTGATCAGTGCATGATCAGTTTCGGGAGCAGAGTATGATCAGCCAGGTGAGCAGTGCATGATAGCCAGTGATAACTGCATGATCTGTCACATGATCATTGTATGAGCATCCACGTGATCAGTGCATGGGCAGTCTTGTGATCAGTGCATGATATAGACGTGATCAGTGCATGATCAGTCTCGTGATCAGTGTATGATCAACCACGTGATCAGTGCACGATAGCCAGGTAATGAGTGCATGATAGCCAGATGATCAGTGCATTATCATTCACGTGAACAGTGCATGATCAGCCAAGTATTCAGTGCATGATAGCCAACTGTTCAGTGGTTGATCAGTCACGTGATCAGTGCATGGTCAGTCACGTGATCATTGCATGATCAGTCACGTGATACGTGTGTGATCAGCCACGTGATCAGTGCATGATATCCATGTGATCAGTGCAGGATAGCCACGTGATCACTTCATGATTAGTCACGTGATCTGTACATGATCAGTCCTGTGACTAGTATATCGTAGCTGCATGATCACTGCATGATCAGCCACGTGAGCAGTGCATGATAGCCACGTGATCAGTGCATGATCAGTCACGTGATCAGTGTATGATCATCCACGTGATCAGTGCATGATGAGCCACGTGATCAGTGCATGATCAGCCAAGTGATCAGTGCATGATGAGCCACGTGATCAGTGCAGGAATAATTACGTGATCAGTGCACGATCAGTCACGTGACCAGTACATGGTAGCTACGTGATCATTGTATGATCAGCCACGTGATCAGTGCATGATAGTCACGTGATCAGGGCATGATCCGTTATGTGATACGTGTGTGTTCAGCCACGTGATCAGTGCATGATATCAGTGCATGATAGCCACGTGATCAGTGCATCATATCCACGTGATCAGTGCATCATAGCCACGTGATCAGTGCATGAGAGCCACGTGATCAGTGCATGATCAGTCACGTGATACATGTGTGATCAGCCACGTGATCAGTGCATGATGAGCCACGTGATCTGTGCAGGATCAATTACGTGATCAGTGCATGATCAGTCACGTGACCAGTACGTGGTTGCTACGTGATCATTGCATGATCAGCCACGTGAGCAGAGCATGATAGTCACGTGATCAGTGCATGATCAGTCACGTGATCAGTACATGATCAGTCACGTGAACAGTGCATGATCATTTACATTATCTGTGCATAATGAGTCACGTGACCAGTATATGGTAGCTACGTGATCATTGCATGACGAGCCACGTGAGCAGTGCATGAGTGCCACGTGATCACTGCATGATCCGTCACGTGACAGGTGTGTGATCAGCCACGTGAACAGTGCATGATCAGTTTCGTGAGCAGTGTATGATCAGCCACGTCATCAGTGCATGGTCAGACACGTGAACATTGTATGATCAGCCACCTGATCAGTGCATGATATCCAAGTGATCAGTGCATGATCAATCACGTGATCAGTGTATGATCAGCCACGTGAACAGTGCATGCTCAGTCACGTGATCAGGGCCTGCTGAGCTGCGTGATTACTGTCTGCTCATCTGCTTGACAATTGCCAGCTGTGCTGCGTAATTCCTGCCTGCTCAGCTGCTTGATTATTGCCAGCTGAGCAGCATGATTCCTCACAGCTAAGTTCCATGATTATTGCCTGCTGACTGTTTGATTCGTGCCTACTCAGCTCTTTGTTTATTACCTCAAGAGGCACATGATCAGTGTATGATACAAAACATGATCAGCGCATGATCACCAGCATTAAGTCAAGTGATCACTTCATGATAGTCATGTGATCAGTCCATGCTCAGTCACGGTATCAGTGCATGATCTGCCAAGTGATCACTGCATGATAGCCACGTGATCATTGCATGATAGCCAAGTGATCAGTGCTTGATCAGCCAGGTGATCAGTGCATGATAGCTACGTGATCAGTGCATGATTAGTCACGTGATCTGTGCATGACCAGGCAGGTGATCAGTGTATGATCAGCCACGTGAACAGTGCATGATAGCCACGTGATCAGTACATGATCAGTCACGTGATACGTGTGTGATCAGCCACGGGATCAGTGCATGATATCCACGTGATCAGTGCAGGATAGCCACGTGATCACTTCATGATTAGTCACGTGATCTGTACATGATCAGTCACGTGATACGTGTGTGATCAGCCACGGGATCAGTGCATGATATCCACGTGATCAGTGCAGGATAGCCAAGTGATCACTTCATGATTAGTCACGTGATCTGTACATGATCAGTCAAGTGATACGTGTGTGATCAGCCAAGTGATCAGTGCGTGATGAGCCACGTGATCAGTGCAGGATCAATTACGTGATCAGTGCATGATCAGTCACATGACCAGTACATGGTAGCTACGTGATCATTGCATGATAGTCACGTGATCAGTGCATGATCAGTCACGTGATACGTGTGTGATCAGCCACGTGATCAGTGCATGATATCAGTGCATGATAGCCACGTGATCAGTGCATGATCAGTCACGTGATACGTGTGTGATCAGCCACCTTATCAGTGCATGATATCAGTGCATGATAGCCGCGTGATCAGTGCATGATATCCACGTGATCAGTGCATGATAACCACGTGATCAGTGCATGATCAGTTACGTGAGCAGTGTATGATCAGCCCCCTGATCAGTGCATGGTCAGACACGTGAACACTGTATGATCAGCCACGTGATCACTGCATGATATCCAAGTGATCAGTGCATGATCAATCACGTGATCAGTGTATGATCAGCCACGTGAACAGTGCATGCTCAGTCACGTGGTCAGGGCCTGCTGAGCTGCGTGATTACTGTCTGCTCATTTGCTTGACGATTGCCAGCTGAGCTGCACGATTCCTGCCTATCATCTGCTTGACAATTGCCAGCTGAGCTGCATAATTCCTGCCTGCTCAGCTGCTTGATAATTGCCAGCTGAGCAGCATGATTCCTCACAGCTGAGTTCCATGATTAGAGCCTGCTGGCTGATTCTTGCCTACTCAGCTCTTTGTTCATTGCCTCCAGAGGCACAGCTCAGTGTATGATAGCAAACATGATCAGCGCATGATCAGTCACATGATCAGCGCCATTAAGTCACGTGATCACTACATGATAGTCATGTGATCAGTCCATGCTCAGTCACGGTATCAGTGCATGATCAACCACGTGATCTGTGCATGATAGCCACGTGATCATTGCATGATAGCCACGTGATCAGTGCATGATCAGCCAGGTGATCAGTGCATGATAGCTACGTAATCAGTTCATGATTAGTCACGTGATCTGTGCATGACCAGGCAGGTGATCAGTGTATCATCAGCCACGTGAACAGTGCATGATAGCCACGTGATCAGTGCATGATCAGTCACCTGATGGGTGTATGATCAGTCACGTGACCGGTACATGGTAGCTACATGATCATTGCATGATCAGCCACGTGAGTAGTGCATGATAGCCACGTGATCAGTGCATGATCAGTCACGTGATCAGTGCAATATCAGTCATGTGACCAGTACAGGGCAGCTGCGTGATCATTGCATGATCAGCCACGTGATCAGTGCATGATCAGTCAGGTGATCAGTGTATGATCAGCCAAGTGATCAGTGCATGTTCAGCCACGTGATCAGTGCATGATCAGCCACATGATCAGTGCATTATCAGTCCCGTGATCAGTGCATGATCAGTCACGTGATCAGTGTATGACCAGCCAAGTGATCAGTGCATGATCAGCCAAGTGATCAGTGCATGACCAGCCAAGTGATCAGTGCATGATCAGTCCCGTGATCAGTGCATGATCAGTCACGTGATCAGTGCATGATCAGCCACGTGACCAGTGCATGATCAGCCACATGATCAGTGCATGATCAATTACGTGATCAGTGCATGATCAGTCACGTGATCAGTGTATGACCAGCCAAGTGATCAGTGCATGATCAGCCAAGTGATCAGTGCATGACCAGCCAAGTGATCAGTGCATGATCAGTCCCGTGATCAGTGCATGATCAGTCACGTGATCAGTGCATGATCAGCCACGTGACCAGTGTATGATCAGCCACGTGATCAGTGCACGATCAGCCACATGATCAGTGCATGATCAATTACGTGATCAGTGCATGATCAGTCACGTGACCAGTACGTGGTAGCTAGGTGATCATTGCATGTTCAGCCACGTGAGCCGTGCATGATAGCCACGGGATCAGTGCATGATAACCACGGGATCAGTGCATGATAGCCACGTGATGACTGCATGATTTGTCACATTATCAGTGTATGATCATCCACGTGATCAGTGCATGGGCAGTCATGTGATCAGTGCATGATTAGACGTGATCAGTGCATTTTCAGTCTTGTGGTCAGTGCATGATAGCCACGTGATCAGTGCATGATCAGTCACCTGATGGGTGTATGATCATACACGTGACCGGTACATGGTAGCTATATGATCAGTGTATGACCAGCCATGTGATAAGTGCATGATAGCCACGTGATCAGTGCATGATCAGCCATGTGATCAGTGCATGATCAGTCACGTGATCAGTGCATGATCAGCCACATGATCAGTGCATGATCAATTACGTCATCAGTGCATGATCAGTCACGTGACCAGTACAAGGTAGCTGCGTGATCAGTGTATGACCAGACAAGTGATCAGTGCATGATAGCCAAGTGATCAGTGCATGATCAGTCACGTGATCAGTGCATAATCAGTCACGTGATCAGTGCATGATCAGCCACATGATCAGTGCATGATCAATTACATCATCACTGCATGATCAGTCACGTGACCAGTACATGGTAGCTGTGTGATCATTGCATGATCAGCCAAGTTAGCACTGCATGATAGCCACGTGATCAGTGCACAGTCAGTCACGTGATCCGTGCATGATTATTCACGTGTTCAATGAATGATCAATTACGAGACCAGTGCATGATCAGTCACGTGACCAGTACATGGTAGCTACGTGATCATTGCATGATCAGCCACGTGATCAGTGCATGATAGCCACGTGATCAGTGCATGATAGCCACGTGATCAGTGCATGATCAGTCATGTGATACGTGTGTGATCAGCCACGTGATCAGTGCATGATATCCACGTGATCAATGAATGATAGCCACGTGATTAGTGAATGAGAGCCACGTGATCAGTGCATGATCAGTCACGTGATACGTGTGTGATCAGCCACGTGATCAGTGCATGATGAGTCAGGTGATCAGTGCAGAATTAATTACGTGATCAGTGCATGATCAGTCACGTGAGCAGTGCATGATAGCCACGTGATCAGTGCATGATCAGTCACGTGATCAGTACATGACCAGTCAACTGAAGAGTGCATTATCATTTACGTGATCTGACATGATCAGTCACGTGACCAGTATATGGTAGCTACGTGAACATTGCATGACCAGCCAGGTGAGAAGTGCATGATAGCCACGTGATGTGTGCATGATCAGTTACGTGAGCAAAGTATGATCAGCCACGTGATCAGTGCATGAGTGCCACGTGATCAGTGCATGATCAGTCACGTGACAGGTGTGTGGTAAGGCAAGTGAACAGTGCATGTTCAGCCAAGTGATCGGTGCATGATATCCACGTGATCAGTGCATGATCAGTTATGTGAACAGTGTATGATCAGCCACGTGAGCAGTGCATGGTCAGACACGTGAACAGTGTATGATCGAACACGTAATCAGTGCATGATATCCACGTGATCAGTGCATGATGAGTCTCGTGAACAGTGCATGATCAGTCACGTGATCAGTACATGATCAGCCACGTGATCAGTGCATGATCAGTCACGTGACCAGTACATGGTAGCTACGTGATCAGTGCATGATAGCCACGTAATCAGTGCATGATCAGTCACGTGATCAGTGCATGATCAGCCACGTGATCAGTGCATGACGAGCCACGTGATCAGTATGACCAGCCAAGTGATCAGTGCATGATAGCCACGTGATCAGTGCATGATCAGTCACTTGATCAGTGCATGATCAGTCACGTGATCAGTGTATGATCAGCCACGTGATCAGTGCATGATCAGCCACATGACCAGTGCATGATCAATTACGTGATCAGTGCATGATCAGCCACGTGACCAGTACATGGTAGCTACGTAATCATTGCATGATCAGCGACGTGAGTAGTGCATGATAGCCACGTGATCAGTGCATGATCAGTCATGTGATACGTGTGTGATCAGCCACGTGATCAGTGCATGATATCCACGTGATCAGTGAATGATAGCCACGTGATTAGTGAATGAGAGCCACGTGATCAGTGCATGATCAGTCACGTGATACGTGTGTGATCAGCCACGTGATCAGTGCATGATGAGTCACGTGATCAGTGCAGGATTAATTACGTGATCAGTGCATGATCAGTCACGTGACCAGTACATGGTAGCTACGTGATCATTGCATGATCAGCCACGTGAGCAGTGCATGATAGCCACGTGATCAGTGCATGATCAGTCACATGATCAGTACATGATCAGTCACGTGAACAGTGCATGAACATTTACGTGATCTGTGCATGATCAGTCACCTGACCAGTATATGGTAGCTACGTGAACATTTCATGACCAGCCAGGTGAGAAGTGCATGATAGCCACCTGATGTGTGCATGATCAGTTACGTGAGCAGAGTATGATCAGCCACGTGATCAGTGCATGAATGCCACGTGATCAGTGCATGATTAGTTACGTGACAGGTGTGTCATAAGCCACGTGATCAGTGCATGATCAGTCAGGAGACCAGTACATGGTTGCTACGTGATCGTTGCATGATCAGCCACGTGAGCAGAGCATGTTAGCCACGTGATCAGTGCATGATCAGCCATGTGATCAGTGCATGATCAGCCACGTGATCAGTGCATGATCATCCACGTGATCAGTGCATGATCAGCCATGTGATCAGTGCATGATCAGCCACGTGATCAGTGCATGATCAGCCACGTGATCAGTGCATGATCAGCCATGTGATCAGTGCATGATCAGTCACGTGATCAGTGCATGGTCAGTCACGTGATCAGTGCATGATCATCCACGTGATCAGTGCATGTGGAGTCATGTAGTCAATGCATGAT
Organism: Bos taurus; assembly: GCF_002263795.3. Taxonomy (NCBI): domain Eukaryota; kingdom Metazoa; phylum Chordata; class Mammalia; order Artiodactyla; family Bovidae; genus Bos; species Bos taurus. The sequence continues at coordinate 50,792 of NW_020191059.1, forward strand.
AGCGCCGTGATCAGTGCACGATCAGTCCCGAGATGAGTGTATGATCAGCCAAGTGATCAGTGCAAGATAGCTACGTGATCAGTGCATGATCAGTCACATGATCAGTGCATGATCAGTCACGTTATAGGTTTGTGATCAGCCATGTGAACAGTGCATTCTCAGTCACGTGATCAGGGCCTGCTGAGCTGCGTGATTACTGTCTGCTCATCTGCTTGACAATTTCCAGCTGAGCTGCACGATTCCTGCCTGTCATCTCCTTGACAATTGCCACCTGTGCTGCGTAATTCGTGCCTGCTAATCTACTTGATTATTGCCAGCTGAGCAGCATGATCTCTCAGAGCTGAGTTCCATGATTATAGCCTGCTGACTGATTCCTGCCTACTCAGCTCTATGTTCATTGCCCCCAGAGGCACATGATCAGTGTGTGACACCAAACATAATCAGCACATGATCAGTCACATGATCAATGCATGATAAGCCAGGTGATCAGTGCATGATCAATAATGTGATCAGTGCATGATCAGTCATGTGACCAGTACATGGTAGCTGCGTGATCATTGCATGATCAGCCACGTGAGCAGTGCATGATAGCCACGTGATCAGTGCATGATCAGTCACGTGATCTGTGCATGATCAGTCACGTGATCAGTACATGATCAGTCACGTGAACAGTGCATGATCATTTACGTGATCTGTGCATGATCAGTCACGTGACCAGTATATTGTAGCTACGTGATCATTCCATAACGAGCCACGTGAGCAGTGCATGATAGAAACTTCATGTGTGCATGATGAGTTACATGAGCATAGTATGATCAGCCACGTGATCAGTGCATGAGTGCCACGTGATCAGTGCATGATATGTCACGTGAGAGGTGTGTGATCAGTAGGTGAACAGTGCATGTTCAGCCACGTATTCAGTGCATGATAGCCACGTGATCAGTGCATGATCAATTACGTGAGCAGTGTATGATCAGCCACGTGATCAGTGCATGGTCAGACACGTGAACAGTGTATGATCAGCCACGTGATCAGTGCATTATATCCAAGTGATCAGTGCATGATCAATCACGTGATCAGTGTATGATCAGCCACGTGAACAGTGCATGCTCAGTCACGTGATCAGGGCCTGCTGAGCTGCGTGATTACTGTCTTCCATCTGCTTGACAATTGCCAGCTGAGCTGCACGATTCCTGCCTGTCATCTGCTTGACAATTGCCAGCTGTGCTGTGTAATTCCTGCCTGCTCAGCTGCTTGATTATTGCCAGCTGAGCAGCATGATTCCTCACAGCTGAGTTCCATGATTATTGCCTGCTGACTGTATGATTGGTGCCTACTCAGCTCTTTGTTTATTGCCTCCAGAGGCACATGATCAGTGTATGATAGCAAACATGATCAGCGCATGATCAGTCACATGATCAGCGCCATTAAGTCACATGATCACTACATGATAGTCATGTGATCAGTCCATGCTCAGTCACGGTATCAGTGCATGATCAGCCACGTGATCAGTGCATGATCTGTCACATGATTAGTGTATGATCATCCACGTGAGCAGTGCATGGGCAGTCATGTGATCAGTGCATGATATAGACGTGATCAGTGCATGATCAGTCTCGTGATCAGTGCATGATAGCCACGTGATCAGTGCATGATCAGTCACCTGATGGGTGTATGATCATTCATGTGACCTGTACATGGTAGCTACATGATCATTGTATGATCAGCCACGTGAGTAGTGCACGATAGCCACGTGATCACTGCATGATCAGTCACGTGACCAGTGCATGATCAGTCATGTGACCAGTACATGGTAGCTGCGTGATCATCGCATGATCAGCCACGTGAGCAGTGCATGATAGCCACGTGATCAGTGCATGATCACACACGAGATCAGTGCATGATCAGTCACGTGATCAGTGCATGATCAGCCACGTGATCAGTGCATGACCAGGCACGTGATCAGTGTATGTCCAGCCAAGTGATCAGTGCATGATAGCCACGTGATCAATGCATGATAGCCACGTGATCAGTGCATGATCAGTCACGTGTTCAGTGTATGATCAGCCACGTGATCAGTGCATGATCAGCCGCATGATCAGTGCATGATCAATTACATGATCAGTGCATGGTCAGTCACGTGACCAGTACATGGTAGCTACGTGATCATTGCCAGATCATCCACGTGAGCAGTGCATGATAGCCACGTGATCAGTGCATGATCAGCCATGTGATCAGTGCATGATCAGTCACGTGATCAGTGCATGGTCAGTCATGTGATCAGTGCATGTTCAGTCACGTGATCAGTGCATGTGGAGTCATGTAGTCAATGCATGATAGCGCCGTGATCAGTGCACGATCAGTCCCGTGATGAGTGTATGATCAGCCAAGTGATCAGTGCAAGATAGCTACGTGATCAGTGCATGATCAGTCACATGATCAGTGCATGATCAGTCACGTTATAGGTGTGTGATCAGCCATGTGAACAGTGCATTCTCAGTCACGTGATCAGGGCCTCCTGAGCTGCGTGATTACTGTCTGCTCATCTGCTTGACAATTTCCAGCTGAGCTGCACGATTCCTGCCTGTCATCTCCTTGACAATTGCCACCTGTGCTGCGTAATTCCTGCCTGCTCATCTACTTGATTATTGCCAGCTGAGCAGCATGATTTCTAAGAGATGAGTTCCATGATTATAGCCTGCTGACTGATTCCTGCCTACTCAGCTCTATGTTCATTGCCCCCAGAGGCACATGATCAGTGTGTGACACCAAACATGATCAGCACATGATCAGTCACATGATCAATGCATGATAAGCCAGGTGATCAGTGCATGATCAATTATGTGATCAGTGCATGATCAGTCATGTGACCAGTACATGGTAGCTGCGTGATCATTGCATGATCAGCCACGTGAACAGTGCATGATAGCCACGTGATCAGTGCAGGATAGCCACGTGATCACTTCATGATTAGTCACGTGATCTGTACATGATCAGTCACGTGATACGTGTGTGATCAGCCACGTGATCAGTGCGTGATGAGCCACGTGATCAGTGCAGGATCAATTACGTGATCAGTGCATGATCAGTCACGTGACCAGTACATGGTAGCTACGTGATCATTGCATGATCAGCCACGTGATCAGTGCATGATCAGTCATGTGACCAGTACATGGTAGCTGCGTGATCATTGCATGATCAGCCACGTGAGCAGTGCATAATCAGTCTCGTGATCAGTGCATGATAGCCACGTGATCAGTGCATGATCAGTCATCTGATGGGTGTATGCTCAGTCACGTGACCGGTACATGGTAGCTACATGGTCATTGCATGATCACCCACGTGAGTAGTGCATGATAGCCAAGTGATCAGTGCATGATCAGCCACGTGATCAGTGCATGATCAGCACGTGATCAGTGCATGATCAGCCACGTGATCAGTGCATGACAAGGCACGTGATCAGTGTATGACCAGCCAAGTGATCAGTGCATGATCAGTCCCGTGATCAGTGCATGATCAGTCACGTGATCAGTGAGTGATCAGTCACGTGACCAGTGTATGATCAGCCACGTGATCAGTGCATGACCAAGCACGTGATCAGTGTATGACCAGCCAAGTGATCATTGCGTGATCAGTCCCGTGATCAGTGCATGATCAGTCACGTGATCAGTGCGTGATCAGTCACGTGACCAGTGTATGATCAGCCACGTGATCAGTGCATGACCAAGCACGTGATCAGTGTATGACCAAGCACGTGATCAGTGTATGACCAGTCAAGTGATCAGTGCATGATCAGTCCCGTGATCAGTGCATGATCAGTCACGTGATCAGTGTATGACCAGCCAAGTGATCAGTGTATGACCAGCCAAGTGATCAGTGTATGATCAGCCACGTGATCAGTGCATGTCCAAGCACGTGATCAGTGTATGACCAAGCACGTGATCAGTGTATGACCAGTCAAGTGATCAGTGCATGATCAGTCCCGTGATCAGTGCATGATCAGTCCCGTGATCAGTGCATGATCAGTCATGTGATCAGTGTATGACCAGCCAAGTGATCAGTGCATGACCAGCCACGTGATCAGGGCATGACCAAGCACGTGATCAGTGTATGACCAGCCAAGTGATCAGTGCATGATCAGTCCCGTGATCAGTGCATGATCAGTCACATGATCAGTGCATGATCAGCCACGTGATCAGTGCATGACCAGGCACGTTATCAGTGTATGAGCAGCCAAGTGATCACTGCATGATAGCCACGTGATCAGTGCATGTTCAGTCACGTGATCAGTGCTTGATCAGTCACGTGATCAGTGCATGACCAGCCACGTGATCAGTGCATGATCAGCCACATGATCAGTGCATGATCAATTACGTGATCAGTGCATGATCACTCACGTGACCAGTACATGGGAGCTACGTGATCATTGCATGATCAGCCACGTGAGCCGTGCATGAGAGCCACGAGATCAGTGCATGATCAGTCACGTGAGCAGTGCATGATAGCCACGTGATCAGTATATGATCAGTTTCGGGAGCAGAGTATGATCAGCCACCTGAGCAGTGCATGATAGCCACGTGATCAGTGCATGATCAGTTTCGGGAGCAGAGTATGATCAGCCAGGTGAGCAGTGCATGATAGCCAGTGATAACTGCATGATCTGTCACATGATCATTGTATGAGCATCCACGTGATCAGTGCATGGGCAGTCTTGTGATCAGTGCATGATATAGACGTGATCAGTGCATGATCAGTCTCGTGATCAGTGTATGATCAACCACGTGATCAGTGCACGATAGCCAGGTAATGAGTGCATGATAGCCAGATGATCAGTGCATTATCATTCACGTGAACAGTGCATGATCAGCCAAGTATTCAGTGCATGATAGCCAACTGTTCAGTGGTTGATCAGTCACGTGATCAGTGCATGGTCAGTCACGTGATCATTGCATGATCAGTCACATGATACGTGTGTGATCAGCCACGTGATCAGTGCATGATATCCATGTGATCAGTGCAGGATAGCCACGTGATCACTTCATGATTAGTCACGTGATCTGTACATGATCAGTCCTGTGACTAGTATATCGTAGCTGCATGATCACTGCATGATCAGCCACGTGAGCAGTGCATGATAGCCACGTGATCAGTGCATGATCAGTCACGTGATCAGTGTATGATCATCCACGTGATCAGTGCATGATGAGCCACGTGATCAGTGCATGATCAGCCAAGTGATCAGTGCATGATGAGCCACGTGATCAGTGCAGGAATAATTACGTGATCAGTGCACGATCAGTCACGTGACCAGTACATGGTAGCTACGTGATCATTGTATGATCAGCCACGTGATCAGTGCATGATAGTCACGTGATCAGGGCATGATCCGTTATGTGATACGTGTGTGTTCAGCCACGTGATCAGTGCATGATATCAGTGCATGATAGCCACGTGATCAGTGCATCATATCCACGTGATCAGTGCATCATAGCCACGTGATCAGTGCATGAGAGCCACGTGATCAGTGCATGATCAGTCACGTGATACATGTGTGATCAGCCACGTGATCAGTGCATGATGAGCCACGTGATCTGTGCAGGATCAATTACGTGATCAGTGCATGATCAGTCACGTGACCAGTACGTGGTTGCTACGTGATCATTGCATGATCAGCCACGTGAGCAGAGCATGATAGTCACGTGATCAGTGCATGATCAGTCACGTGATCAGTACATGATCAGTCACGTGAACAGTGCATGATCATTTACATTATCTGTGCATAATGAGTCACGTGACCAGTATATGGTAGCTACGTGATCATTGCATGACGAGCCACGTGAGCAGTGCATGAGTGCCACGTGATCACTGCATGATCCGTCACGTGACAGGTGTGTGATCAGCCACGTGAACAGTGCATGATCAGTTTCGTGAGCAGTGTATGATCAGCCACGTTATCAGTGCATGGTCAGACACGTGAACATTGTATGATCAGCCACCTGATCAGTGCATGATATCCAAGTGATCAGTGCATGATCAATCACGTGATCAGTGTATGATCAGCCACGTGAACAGTGCATGCTCAGTCACGTGATCAGGGCCTGCTGAGCTGCGTGATTACTGTCTGCTCATCTGCTTGACAATTGCCAGCTGTGCTGCGTAATTCCTGCCTGCTCAGCTGCTTGATTATTGCCAGCTGAGCAGCATGATTCCTCACAGCTAAGTTCCATGATTATTGCCTGCTGACTGTTTGATTCGTGCCTACTCAGCTCTTTGTTTATTACCTCAAGAGGCACATGATCAGTGTATGATACAAAACATGATCAGCGCATGATCACCAGCATTAAGTCAAGTGATCACTTCATGATAGTCATGTGATCAGTCCATGCTCAGTCACGGTATCAGTGCATGATCTGCCACGTGATCATTGCATGATAGCCAAGTGATCAGTGCTTGATCAGCCAGGTGATCAGTGCATGATAGCTACGTGATCAGTGCATGATTAGTCACGTGATCTGTGCATGACCAGGCAGGTGATCAGTGTATGATCAGCCACGTGAACAGTGCATGATAGCCACGTGATCAGTACATGATCAGTCACGTGATACGTGTGTGATCAGCCACGGGATCAGTGCATGATATCCCCGTGATCAGTGCAGGATAGCCACGTGATCACTTCATGATTAGTCACGTGATCTGTACATGATCAGTCACGTGATACGTGTGTGATCAGCCACGGGATCAGTGCATGATATCCACGTGATCAGTGCAGGATAGCCACGTGATCACTTCATGATTAGTCACGTGATCTGTACATGATCAGTCACGTGATACGTGTGTGATCAGCCACGTGATCAGTGCGTGATTAGCCACGTGATCAGTGCAGGATCAATTACGTGATCAGTGCATGATCAGTCACGTGACCAGTACATGGTAGCTACGTGATCATTGCATGATCAGCCACGTGATCAGTGCATGATCAGTCATGTGACCAGTACATGGTAGCTGCGTGATCATTGCATGATCAGCCACGTGAGCAGTGCATAATCAGTCTCGTGATCAGTGCATGATAGCCACGTGATCAGTGCATGATCAGTCATCTGATGGGTGTATGGTCAGTCACGTGACCGGTACATGGTAGCTACATGATCATTGCATGATCACCCACGTGAGTAGTGCATGATAGCCAAGTGATCAGTGCATGATCAGCCAGGTGATCAGTGCATGATCAGCACGTGATCAGTGCATGATCAGCCACGTGATCAGTGCATGACAAGGCACGTGATCAGTGTATGACCAGCCAAGTGATCAGTGCATGATCAGTCCCGTGATCAGTGCATGATCAGTCACGTGATCAGTGAGTGATCAGTCACGTGACCAGTGTATGATCAGCCACGTGATCAGTGCATGACCAAGCACGTGATCAGTGTATGACCAGCCAAGTGATCATTGCGTGATCAGTCCCGTGATCAGTGCATGATCAGTCACGTGATCAGTGCGTGATCAGTCACGTGACCAGTGTATGATCAGCCACGTGATCAGTGCATGACCAAGCACGTGATCAGTGTATGACCAAGCACGTGATCAGTGTACGACCAGTCAAGTGATCAGTGCATGATCAGTCCCGTGATCAGTGCATGATCAGTCACGTGATCAGTGTATGACCAGCCAAGTGATCAGTGTATGATCAGCCACGTGATCAGTGCATGTCCAAGCACGTGATCAGTGTATGACCAAGCACGTGATCAGTGTATGACCAAGCACGTGATCAGTGTACGACCAGTCAAGTGATCAGTGCATGATCAGTCCCGTGATCAGTGCATGATCAGTCCCGTGATCAGTGCATGATCAGTCATGTGATCAGTGTATGACCAGCCAAGTGATCAGTGCATGACCAGCCACGTGATCAGGGCATGACCAAGCACGTGATCAGTGTATGACCAGCCAAGTGATCAGTGCATGATCAGTCCCGTGATCAGTGCATGATCAGTCACATGATCAGTGCATGATCAGCCACGTGATCAGTGCATGACCAGGCACGTTATCAGTGTATGAGCAGCCAAGTGATCACTGCATGATAGCCACGTGATCAGTGCATGTTCAGTCACGTGATCAGTGCTTGATCAGTCACGTGATCAGTGCATGACCAGCCACGTGATCAGTGCATGATCAGCCACATGATCAGTGCATGATCAATTACGTGATCAGTGCATGATCACTCACGTGACCAGTACATGGGAGCTACGTGATCATTGCATGATCAGCCACGTGAGCCGTGCATGAGAGCCACGAGATCAGTGCATGATCAGTCACGTGAGCAGTGCATGATAGCCACGTGATCAGTATATGATCAGTTTCGGGAGCAGAGTATGATCAGCCACCTGAGCAGTGCATGATAGCCACGTGATCAGTGCATGATCAGTTTCGGGAGCAGAGTATGATCAGCCAGGTGAGCAGTGCATGATAGCCAGTGATAACTGCATGATCTGTCACATGATCATTGTATGAGCATCCACGTGATCAGTGCATGGGCAGTCTTGTGATCAGTGCATGATATAGACGTGATCAGTGCATGATCAGTCTCGTGATCAGTGTATGATCAACCACGTGATCAGTGCACGATAGCCAGGTAATGAGTGCATGATAGCCAGATGATCAGTGCATTATCATTCACGTGAACAGTGCATGATCAGCCAAGTATTCAGTGCATGATAGCCAACTGTTCAGTGGTTGATCAGTCACGTGATCAGTGCATGGTCAGTCACGTGATCATTGCATGATCAGTCACGTGATACGTGTGTGATCAGCCACGTGATCAGTGCATGATATCCATGTGATCAGTGCAGGATAGCCACGTGATCACTTCATGATTAGTCACGTGATCTGTACATGATCAGTCCTGTGACTAGTATATCGTAGCTGCATGATCACTGCATGATCAGCCACGTGAGCAGTGCATGATAGCCACGTGATCAGTGCATGATCAGTCACGTGATCAGTGTATGATCATCCACGTGATCAGTGCATGATGAGCCACGTGATCAGTGCATGATCAGCCAAGTGATCAGTGCATGATGAGCCACGTGATCAGTGCAGGAATAATTACGTGATCAGTGCACGATCAGTCACGTGACCAGTACATGGTAGCTACGTGATCATTGTATGATCAGCCACGTGATCAGTGCATGATAGTCACGTGATCAGGGCATGATCCGTTATGTGATACGTGTGTGTTCAGCCACGTGATCAGTGCATGATATCAGTGCATGATAGCCACGTGATCAGTGCATCATATCCACGTGATCAGTGCATCATAGCCACGTGATCAGTGCATGAGAGCCACGTGATCAGTGCATGATCAGTCACGTGATACATGTGTGATCAGCCACGTGATCAGTGCATGATGAGCCACGTGATCTGTGCAGGATCAATTACGTGATCAGTGCATGATCAGTCACGTGACCAGTACGTGGTTGCTACGTGATCATTGCATGATCAGCCACGTGAGCAGAGCATGATAGTCACGTGATCAGTGCATGATCAGTCACGTGATCAGTACATGATCAGTCACGTGAACAGTGCATGATCATTTACATTATCTGTGCATAATGAGTCACGTGACCAGTATATGGTAGCTACGTGATCATTGCATGACGAGCCACGTGAGCAGTGCATGAGTGCCACGTGATCACTGCATGATCCGTCACGTGACAGGTGTGTGATCAGCCACGTGAACAGTGCATGATCAGTTTCGTGAGCAGTGTATGATCAGCCACGTCATCAGTGCATGGTCAGACACGTGAACATTGTATGATCAGCCACCTGATCAGTGCATGATATCCAAGTGATCAGTGCATGATCAATCACGTGATCAGTGTATGATCAGCCACGTGAACAGTGCATGCTCAGTCACGTGATCAGGGCCTGCTGAGCTGCGTGATTACTGTCTGCTCATCTGCTTGACAATTGCCAGCTGTGCTGCGTAATTCCTGCCTGCTCAGCTGCTTGATTATTGCCAGCTGAGCAGCATGATTCCTCACAGCTAAGTTCCATGATTATTGCCTGCTGACTGTTTGATTCGTGCCTACTCAGCTCTTTGTTTATTACCTCAAGAGGCACATGATCAGTGTATGATACAAAACATGATCAGCGCATGATCACCAGCATTAAGTCAAGTGATCACTTCATGATAGTCATGTGATCAGTCCATGCTCAGTCACGGTATCAGTGCATGATCTGCCAAGTGATCACTGCATGATAGCCACGTGATCATTGCATGATAGCCAAGTGATCAGTGCTTGATCAGCCAGGTGATCAGTGCATGATAGCTACGTGATCAGTGCATGATTAGTCACGTGATCTGTGCATGACCAGGCAGGTGATCAGTGTATGATCAGCCACGTGAACAGTGCATGATAGCCACGTGATCAGTACATGATCAGTCACGTGATACGTGTGTGATCAGCCACGGGATCAGTGCATGATATCCACGTGATCAGTGCAGGATAGCCACGTGATCACTTCATGATTAGTCACGTGATCTGTACATGATCAGTCACGTGATACGTGTGTGATCAGCCACGGGATCAGTGCATGATATCCACGTGATCAGTGCAGGATAGCCACGTGATCACTTCATGATTAGTCACGTGATCTGTACATGATCAGTCAAGTGATACGTGTGTGATCAGCCAAGTGATCAGTGCGTGATGAGCCACGTGATCAGTGCAGGATCAATTACGTGATCAGTGCATGATCAGTCACATGACCAGTACATGGTAGCTACGTGATCATTGCATGATAGTCACGTGATCAGTGCATGATCAGTCACGTGATACGTGTGTGATCAGCCACGTGATCAGTGCATGATATCAGTGCATGATAGCCACGTGATCAGTGCATGATCAGTCACGTGATACGTGTGTGATCAGCCACCTTATCAGTGCATGATATCAGTGCATGATAGCCGCGTGATCAGTGCATGATATCCACGTGATCAGTGCATGATAACCACGTGATCAGTGCATGATCAGTTACGTGAGCAGTGTATGATCAGCCCCCTGATCAGTGCATGGTCAGACACGTGAACACTGTATGATCAGCCACGTGATCACTGCATGATATCCAAGTGATCAGTGCATGATCAATCACGTGATCAGTGTATGATCAGCCACGTGAACAGTGCATGCTCAGTCACGTGGTCAGGGCCTGCTGAGCTGCGTGATTACTGTCTGCTCATTTGCTTGACGATTGCCAGCTGAGCTGCACGATTCCTGCCTATCATCTGCTTGACAATTGCCAGCTGAGCTGCATAATTCCTGCCTGCTCAGCTGCTTGATAATTGCCAGCTGAGCAGCATGATTCCTCACAGCTGAGTTCCATGATTAGAGCCTGCTGGCTGATTCCTGCCTACTCAGCTCTTTGTTCATTGCCTCCAGAGGCACAGCTCAGTGTATGATAGCAAACATGATCAGCGCATGATCAGTCACATGATCAGCGCCATTAAGTCACGTGATCACTACATGATAGTCATGTGATCAGTCCATGCTCAGTCACGGTATCAGTGCATGATCAACCACGTGATCTGTGCATGATAGCCACGTGATCATTGCATGAGAGCCACGTGATCAGTGCATGATCAGCCAGGTGATCAGTGCATGATAGCTACGTAATCAGTTCATGATTAGTCACGTGATCTGTGCATGACCAGGCAGGTGATCAGTGTATCATCAGCCACGTGAACAGTGCATGATAGCCACGTGATCAGTGCATGATCAGTCACCTGATGGGTGTATGATCAGTCACGTGACCGGTACATGGTAGCTACATGATCATTGCATGATCAGCCACGTGAGTAGTGCATGATAGCCACGTGATCAGTGCATGATCAGTCACGTGATCAGTGCAATATCAGTCATGTGACCAGTACAGGGCAGCTGGGTGATCATTGCATGATCAGCCACGTGATCAGTGCATGATCAGTCAGGTGATCAGTGTATGACCAGCCAAGTGATCAGTGCATGTTCAGCCACGTGATCAGTGCATGATCAGCCACATGATCAGTGCATTATCAGTCCCGTGATCAGTGCATGATCAGTCACGTGATCAGTGTATGACCAGCCAAGTGATCAGTGCATGATCAGCCAAGTGATCAGTGCATGACCAGCCAAGTGATCAGTGCATGATCAGTCCCGTGATCAGTGCATGATCAGTCACGTGATCAGTGCATGATCAGCCACGTGACCAGTGCATGATCAGCCACATGATCAGTGCATGATCAATTACGTGATCAGTGCATGATCAGTCACGTGATCAGTGTATGACCAGCCAAGTGATCAGTGCATGATCAGCCAAGTGATCAGTGCATGACCAGCCAAGTGATCAGTGCATGATCAGTCCCGTGATCAGTGCATGATCAGTCACGTGATCAGTGCATGATCAGCCACGTGACCAGTGTATGACCAGCCACGTGATCAGTGCATGATCAGCCACATGATCAGTGCATGATCAATTACGTGATCAGTGCATGATCAGTCACGTGACCAGTACGTGGTAGCTAGGTGATCATTGCATGTTCAGCCACGTGAGCCGTGCATGATAGCCACGGGATCAGTGCATGATAACCACGGGATCAGTGCATGATAGCCACGTGATGACTGCATGATTTGTCACATTATCAGTGTATGATCATCCACGTGATCAGTGCATGGGCAGTCATGTGATCAGTGCATGATTAGACGTGATCAGTGCATTTTCAGTCTTGTGGTCAGTGCATGATAGCCACGTGATCAGTGCATGATCAGTCACCTGATGGGTGTATGATCATACACGTGACCGGTACATGGTAGCTATATGATCAGTGTATGACCAGCCATGTGATAAGTGCATGATAGCCACGTGATCAGTGCATGATCAGCCATGTGATCAGTGCATGATCAGTCACGTGATCAGTGCATGATCAGCCACATGATCAGTGCATGATCAATTACGTCATCAGTGCATGATCAGTCACGTGACCAGTACAAGGTAGCTGCGTGATCAGTGTATGACCAGACAAGTGATCAGTGCATGATAGCCACGTGATCAGTGCATGATCAGTCACGTGATCAGTGCATAATCAGTCACGTGATCAGTGCATGATCAGCCACATGATCAGTGCATGATCAATTACATCATCACTGCATGATCAGTCACGTGACCAGTACATGGTAGCTGTGTGATCATTGCATGATCAGCCAAGTTAGCACTGCATGATAGCCACGTGATCAGTGCACAGTCAGTCACGTGATCCGTGCATGATTATTCACGTGTTCAATGAATGATCAATTACGAGACCAGTGCATGATCAGTCACGTGACCAGTACATGGTAGCTACGTGATCATTGCATGATCAGCCACGTGATCAGTGCATGATAGCCACGTGATCAGTGCATGATAGCCACGTGATCAGTGCATGATCAGTCATGTGATACGTGTGTGTTCAGCCACGTGATCAGTGCATGATATCCACGTGATCAATGAATGATAGCCACGTGATTAGTGAATGAGAGCCACGTGATCAGTGCATGATCAGTCACGTGATACGTGTGTGATCAGCCACGTGATCAGTGCATGATGAGTCAGGTGATCAGTGCAGAATTAATTACGTGATCAGTGCATGATCAGTCACGTGAGCAGTGCATGATAGCCACGTGATCAGTGCATGATCAGTCACGTGATCAGTACATGACCAGTCAACTGAAGAGTGCATTATCATTTACGTGATCTGACATGATCAGTCACGTGACCAGTATATGGTAGCTACGTGAACATTGCATGACCAGCCAGGTGAGAAGTGCATGATAGCCACGTGATGTGTGCATGATCAGTTACGTGAGCAAAGTATGATCAGCCACGTGATCAGTGCATGAGTGCCACGTGATCAGTGCATGATCAGTCACGTGACAGGTGTGTGGTAAGGCAAGTGAACAGTGCATGTTCAGCCAAGTGATCGGTGCATGATATCCACGTGATCAGTGCATGATCAGTTATGTGAACAGTGTATGATCAGCCACGTGAGCAGTGCATGGTCAGACACGTGAACAGTGTATGATCGAACACGTAATCAGTGCATGATATCCACGTGATCAGTGCATGATGAGTCTCGTGAACAGTGCATGATCAGTCACGTGATCAGTACATGATCAGCCACGTGATCAGTGCATGATCAGTCACGTGACCAGTACATGGTAGCTACGTGATCAGTGCATGATAGCCACGTAATCAGTGCATGATCAGTCACGTGATCAGTGCATGATCAGCCACGTGATCAGTGCATGACGAGCCACGTGATCAGTATGACCAGCCAAGTGATCAGTGCATGATAGCCACGTGATCAGTGCATGATCAGTCACTTGATCAGTGCATGATCAGTCACGTGATCAGTGTATGATCAGCCACGTGATCAGTGCATGATCAGCCACATGACCAGTGCATGATCAATTACGTGATCAGTGCATGATCAGCCACGTGACCAGTACATGGTAGCTACGTAATCATTGCATGATCAGCGACGTGAGTAGTGCATGATAGCCACGTGATCAGTGCATGATCAGTCATGTGATACGAGTGTGATCAGCCACGTGATCAGTGCATGATATCCACGTGATCAGTGAATGATAGCCACGTGATTAGTGAATGAGAGCCACGTGATCAGTGCATGATCAGTCACGTGATACGTGTGTGATCAGCCACGTGATCAGTGCATGATGAGTCAGGTGATCAGTGCAGGATTAATTACGTGATCAGTGCATGATCAGTCACGTGACCAGTACATGGTTGCTACGTGATCATTGCATGATCAGCCACGTGAGCAGTGCATGATAGCCACGTGATCAGTGCATGATCAGTCACATGATCAGTACATGATCAGTCACGTGAACAGTGCATGAACATTTACGTGATCTGTGCATGATCAGTCACCTGACCAGTATATGGTAGCTACGTGAACATTTCATGACCAGCCAGGTGAGAAGTGCATGATAGCCACCTGATGTGTGCATGATCAGTTACGTGAGCAGAGTATGATCAGCCACGTGATCAGTGCATGAATGCCACGTGATCAGTGCATGATTAGTTACGTGACAGGTGTGTCATAAGCCACGTGATCAGTGCATGATCAGTCAGGAGACCAGTACATGGTTGCTACGTGATCGTTGCATGATCAGCCACGTGAGCAGAGCATGATAGCCACGTGATCAGTGCATTATCAGTCACGTGATCAGTACATGATCAGTCACGTGAACAGTGCATGATCATTTACGTTATCTGTGCATGATCAGTAACGTGACCAGTATATGGTAGCTTCGTGATCATTCCGTGACGAGCCACGTGAGCAGTGCATGATAGCCACGTAATGTGTGCATGATGAGTTACATGAGCAGAGTATGCTGAGCCACGTGATCAGTGCATGAGTGCCACGTGATCAGTGCATGATATGTCACGTGACAGGTGTGTGATCAGCCAGGTGAACAGTGCATGTTCAGCCACGTATTCAGTGCATGATAGCCACGTGATCAGTGCATGATCAGTCACGTGATCAGTGCATGATAGCCACGTGATCAGTGTATGATCAGCCACGTGAGTAGTGCACGATAGCCACATGATCAGTTCATGATCACTTACATGATCAGTGCATGATCAGTCACGTGACCAGTACATGGTAGCTACGTGATCATTGCCAGATCAGCCACGTGAGCAGTGCATGTTAGCCACGTGATCAGTGCATGATCAGCCATGTGATCAGTGCATGATCAGCCACGTGATCAGTGCATGATCATCCACGTGATCAGTGCATGATCAGCCATGTGATCAGTGCATGATCAGCCACGTGATCAGTGCATGATCAGCCACGTGATCAGTGCATGATCAGCCATGTGATCAGTGCATGATCAGTCACGTGATCAGTGCATGGTCAGTCACGTGATCAGTGCATGATCATCCACGTGATCAGTGCATGTGGAGTCATGTAGTCAATGCATGATAGCGCCGTGATCAGTGCACGATCAGTCCCGAGATGAGTGTATGATCAGCCAAGTGATCAGTGCAAGATAGCTACGTGATCAGTGCATGATCAGTCACATGATCAGTGCATGATCAGTCACGTTATAGGTGTGTGATCAGCCATGTGAACAGTGCATTCTCAGTCACGTGATCAGGGCCTGCTGAGCTGCGTGATTACTGTCTGCTCATCTGCTTGACAATTTCCAGCTGAGCTGCACGATTCCTGCCTGTCATCTCCTTGACAATTGCCACCTGTGCTGCGTAATTCGTGCCTGCTAATCTACTTGATTATTGCCAGCTGAGCAGCATGATCTCTCAGAGCTGAGTTCCATGATTATAGCCTGCTGACTGATTCCTGCCTACTCAGCTCTATGTTCATTGCCCCCAGAGGCACATGATCAGTGTGTGACACCAAACATAATCAGCACATGATCAGTCACATGATCAATGCATGATAAGCCAGGTGATCAGTGCATGATCAATAATGTGATCAGTGCATGATCAGTCATGTGACCAGTACATGGTAGGTGCGTGATCATTGCATGATCAGCCACGTGAGCAGTGCATGAGAGCCACGTGATCAGTGCATGATCAGTCACGTGATCTGTGCATGATCAGTCACGTGATCAGTACATGATCAGTCACGTGAACAGTGCGTGATCATTTACGTGATCTGTGCATGATCAGTCACGTGACCAGTATATTGTAGCTACGTGATCATTCCATAACGAGCCACGTGAGCAGTGCATGATAGAAACTTCATGTGTGCATGATGAGTTACATGAGCATAGTATGATCAGCCACGTGATCAG
This sequence comes from Bos taurus, assembly GCF_002263795.3. Taxonomy (NCBI): domain Eukaryota; kingdom Metazoa; phylum Chordata; class Mammalia; order Artiodactyla; family Bovidae; genus Bos; species Bos taurus. Next base: position 67,642 of record NW_020191059.1, read on the forward strand.
TGCATGAGTGCCACGTGATCAGTGCATGATATGTCACGTGAGAGGTGTGTGATCAGTAGGTGAACAGTGCATGTTCAGCCACGTATTCAGTGCATGATAGCCACGTGATCAGTGCATGATCAATTACGTGAGCAGTGTATGATCAGCCACGTGATCAGTGCATGGTCAGACACGTGAACAGTGTATGATCAGCCACGTGATCAGTGCATTATATCCAAGTGCTCAGTGCATGATCAATCACGTGATCAGTGTATGATCAGCCACGTGAACAGTGCATGCTCAGTCACGTGATCAGGGCCTGCTGAGCTGCGTGATTACTGTCTTCCATCTGCTTGACAATTGCCAGCTGAGCTGCACGATTCCTGCCTGTCATCTGCTTGACAATTGCCAGCTGTGCTGTGTAATTCCTGCCTGCTCAGCTGCTTGATTATTGCCAGCTGAGCAGCATGATTCCTCACAGCTGAGTTCCATGATTATTGCCTGCTGACTGTATGATTGGTGCCTACTCAGCTCTTTGTTTATTGCCTCCAGAGGCACATGATCAGTGTATGATAGCAAACATGATCAGCGCATGATCAGTCACATGATCAGCGCCATTAAGTCACATGATCACTACATGATAGTCATGTGATCAGTCCATGCTCAGTCACGGTATCAGTGCATGATCAGCCACGTGATCAGTGCATGATCTGTCACATGATTAGTGTATGATCATCCACGTGAGCAGTGCATGGGCAGTCATGTGATCAGTGCATGATATAGACGTGATCAGTGCATGATCAGTCTCGTGATCAGTGCATGATAGCCACGTGATCAGTGCATGATCAGTCACCTGATGGGTGTATGATCATTCATGTGACCTGTACATGGTAGCTACATGATCATTGTATGATCAGCCACGTGAGTAGTGCACGATAGCCACGTGATCACTGCATGATCAGTCACGTGACCAGTGCATGATCAGTCATGTGACCAGTACATGGTAGCTGCGTGATCATCGCATGATCAGCCACGTGAGCAGTGCATGATAGCCACGTGATCAGTGCATGATCACACACGAGATCAGTGCATGATCAGTCACGTGATCAGTGCATGATCAGCCACGTGATCAGTGCATGACCAGGCACGTGATCAGTGTATGTCCAGCCAAGTGATCAGTGCATGATAGCCACGTGATCAGTGCATGATAGCCACGTGATCAGTGCATGATCAGTCACGTGTTCAGTGTATGATCAGCCACGTGATCAGTGCATGATCAGCCGCATGATCAGTGCATGATCAATTACATGATCAGTGCATGGTCAGTCACGTGACCAGTACATGGTAGCTACGTGATCATTGCCAGATCATCCACGTGAGCAGTGCATGATAGCCACGTGATCAGTGCATGATCAGCCATGTGATCAGTGCATGATCAGTCACGTGATCAGTGCATGGTCAGTCATGTGATCAGTGCATGTTCAGTCACGTGATCAGTGCATGTGGAGTCATGTAGTCAATGCATGATAGCGCCGTGATCAGTGCACGATCAGTCCCGTGATGAGTGTATGATCAGCCAAGTGATCAGTGCAAGATAGCTACGTGATCAGTGCATGATCAGTCACATGATCAGTGCATGATCAGTCACGTTATAGGTGTGTGATCAGCCATGTGAACAGTGCATTCTCAGTCACGTGATCAGGGCCTCCTGAGCTGCGTGATTACTGTCTGCTCATCTGCTTGACAATTTCCAGCTGAGCTGCACGATTCCTGCCTGTCATCTCCTTGACAATTGCCACCTGTGCTGCGTAATTCCTGCCTGCTCATCTACTTGATTATTGCCAGCTGAGCAGCATGATTTCTAAGAGATGAGTTCCATGATTATAGCCTGCTGACTGATTCCTGCCTACTCAGCTCTATGTTCATTGCCCCCAGAGGCACATGATCAGTGTGTGACACCAAACATGATCAGCACATGATCAGTCACATGATCAATGCATGATAAGCCAGGTGATCAGTGCATGATCAATTATGTGATCAGTGCATGATCAGTCATGTGACCAGTACATGGTAGCTGCGTGATCATTGCATGATCAGCCACGTGAACAGTGCATGATAGCCACGTGATCAGTGCATGATCAGTCACATGATCTGTGCATGATCAGTCACGTGATCTGTGCATGATCAGTCACGTGATCAGTGCATGATCAATTACCTGATCAGTGCATGATCAGTCACGTGACCAGTGCATGGTAGCTACGTGATCATTGCATGATCAGCCACGTGATCAGTGCATGATATCCACGTGATCAGTGCAGGATAGCCACGTGATCACTTCATGATTATTCACGTGATCTGTACATGATCAGTCACGTGAACAGTGCATGATCAGTCATGTGATCAGTGTATGACCAGCCAAGTGATCAGTGCATGATCACTCACGTGATCAGTGCATGATCAGTCACGTGATCAGTGTATGATCAGCCAAATGATAAGTGCATGATCAATTACGTGATCAGTGCATGATCAGCCACGTGATCAGTGCATGATTAGTCACGTGATCAGTACATGATCAGTCACGTGAACAGTGCGTGATCATTTACGTGATCTGTGCATGATCAGTCACGTGACCAGTATATTGTAGCTACGTGATCATTCCATGATGAGCCACGTGAGCAGTGCATGATAGAAACGTGATGTGTGAATGATGAGTTACGTGAGCAGAGTATGATCAGCCACGTTATCAGTGCATGAGTGCCACGTGATCAGTGCATGATATGTCACGTGACAGGTGTGTGATCAGCCACGTGAACAGTGCATATTCAGCCACGTGATCAGTGCATGATAGCCACGTAATCAGTGAAAGATCACTTACGTGAGCAGTGTATGATCAGCCACATGATAAGTGTATGATATCCAAGTGATCAGTGCATGATCAATCACGTGATCAGTGTATGATCAGCCACGTGAACAGTGCATGCTCAGTCACGTGATCAGGGCCTGCTGAGCTGTGTGATTACTGTCTGCTCGTCTGCTTGACAATTGCCAGCTGAGCAGCACGATTCCTGCCTCTCATCTGCTTGAAAATTGCCAGCTGTGCTGGGTAATTCCTGCCTGCTCAGCTGCTTGATTATTGCCAGCTGAGCAGCATGATTCCTCACAGCTGAGTTTCATGATTATTGCCTGCTGACTGTTTGATTCGTGCCTACTCAGCTCTTTGTTTATTGCCTCCAGAGGCACATGATCAGTGTATGATAGCAAACATGATCAGCGCATGATCAGTCACATGATCAGCGCCATTAAGTCACATGATCACTACATGATAGTCATGTGATCAGTCCATGCTCAGTCACGGTATCAGTGCATGATCAGCCACGTGATCAGTGCATGATCTGTCACATGATTAGTGTATGATCATCCACGTGATCAGTGCATGGGCATTCATGTGATCAGTGCATGATATAGACGTGATCAGTGCATGATCAGTCTCGTGATCAGTGCATGATAGCCACGTGATCAGTGCATGATCAGTCACCTGATGGGTGTATGATCATTCACGTGACCTGTACATGGTAGCTACATGATCATTGCATGATCAGCCACGTGAGTAGTGCACGATAGCCACGTGATCACTGCATGATCAGTCACGTGATCAGTACATGATCAGTCACGTGAACAGTGCGTGATCATTTACGTGATCTGTGCATGATCAGTCACGTGACCAGTATATTGTAGCTACGTGATCATTCCATGACGAGCCACGTGAGCAGTGCATGATAGAAACGTGATGTGTGAATGATGAGTTACGTGAGCAGAGTATGATCAGCCACGTGATCAGTGCATGATATGTCACGTGACAGGTGTGTGATCAGCCACGTGAACAGTGCGTGTTCAGCCTCGTGATCAGTGCATGATAGCCACGTGATCAGTGCATGATCAGTTACGTGATCAGTGTAGGATCAGCCACGTGAATAGTGCATGCTCAGTCACGTGATAAGGGCCTGCTTAGCTGCGTGATTACTGTCTGCTCATCTGCTTGACAATTGCCAGCTGAGCTGCAAGATTCCTGCCTGTCATCTGCTTGACAATTGCCAGCTGTGCTGTGTAATTCCTGCCTGCTCAGCTGCTTGATTATTGCCAGCTGAGCAGCATGATTCCTCACAGCTGAGTTCCATGATTATTGCCTGCTGACTGTTTGATTCGTGCCTACTCAGCTCTTGGTTTATTGCCTCCAGAGGCACATGATCAGTGTATGATAGCAAACATGATCAGCGCATGATCAGTCACATGATCAGCGCCATTAAGTCACGTGATCACTACATGATAGTCATGTGATCAGTCCATGCTCAGTCACGGTATCAGTGCATGATCAGCCACATGATCAGTGCATGATCAGCCAGGTGATCAGTTCATGATAGCTATGTGATCAGTTCATGATTTGTCACGTGATCTGTGCATGACCAGGCAGGTGATCAGTATATGATCAGCCACATAATCAGTGAATGATCCGTCACCTGATGGGTGTATGATCAGTCACCTGACCGGTATATGTTAGCTACATGATCATTGCATGATCAGCCACGTGAGTAGTGCACGATAGCCACGTGATCAGTGCATGATCAGTCACGTGATCAGTGCATGATCAGTCATGTGACCAGTACATGGTAGCTGCGTGATCATCGCATGATCAGCCACGTGAGCAGTGCATGATAGCCACGTGATCAGTGCATGATCACACACGAGATCAGTGCATGATCAGTCACGTGTTCAGTGCATGACCAGGCACGTGATCAGTGTATGTCCAGCCAAGTAATCAGTGCATGATAGCCACGTGATCAGTGTATGATCAGCCACGTGATCAGTGCATGATCAGCCACATGATCAGTGCATGATCAATTACATGATCAGTGCATGATCAGTCACATGACCAGTACATGGTAGCTATGTGATCATTGCGTGATCAGCCCCGTGATCAGTGCATGTTATCCACGTGATCAGTGCAGGATAGCCACGTGATCACTTCATGATTATTTACGTGATCTGTACATGATCAGTCACGTGATACTTGTGTGATCAGCCACCGGATCAGTGCGTGATGAGCCGTGTGATCAGTGCAGGATCAATTATGTGATCAGTGCATGATCAGTCACATGACCAGTACATGGTAGCTACGTGATTATTGCGTGATCAGCCACGTGATCAGTGCATGATAGCCACGTGATCTGTGCATGATAGCCACATGATCAGTGCTTGAGAGCCACGTGATCAGTGCATGATCAGGCACGTGATACATGTGTGATCAGCCAAGTGATCAGTGCATGTGAGCCACGTGATCAGTGCAGGATCAATTACGTGATCAGTGCATGATCAGTCATGTGACCAGTACATAGTTGCTACGTGATCCTTGCATGATCAGCCACGTGAGCAGAGCATGACAGCCACGTAATTAGTGCATGATCAGTCACGTGATCAGTACATGATCAGTCACTTGAACAGTGCATGATCATTTACATGATCTGTGCATGATCAGTCACGTGACCAGTATATGGTAGCTACGTGATCATTCCATGATGAGCCACGTGAGCAGTGCATTATAGCCACGTGATGTGTGCATGATCAGATACATGAGCAGAGTATGATCAGCCACGTGATCAGTGCATGAGTGCCACCAGATCAGTGCATGATATGTCACGTGACAGGTGTGTGATCAGCCACGTGAACAGTGCATGTTCAGCCACGTGATCAGTGCATGATAGCCACGTGATCAGTGCATGATCAGTTACCTGAGCAGTGTATGATCAGCCACGTGATCAGTGCATGGTCAGACACGTGATCATTGTATGATCAGCCACGTGAATAGTGCATGCTCAGTCACGTGATAAGGGCCTGCTGAGCTGCGTAATTCCTGCCTGCTCAGCTGCTTGATTATTGCCAGCTGAGCAGCATGATTCCTCACAGCTGAGTTCCATGATTGTGGCCTGCTGACTGTTTGATTCGTGCCTACTCAGCTCTTTGTTTATTGCCTCCAGAGGCACATGATCAGTGTATGATAGCAAACATGATCAGCGCATGATCAGTCACATGATCAGCGCCATTAAGTCACGTGATCACTACATGATAGTCATGTGATCAGTCCATGCTCAGTCACGGTATCAGTGCATGATCAACCACGTGTTCAGTGCATGACAAGGCACGTGTTCAGTGTATGTCCAGCCAAGTGATCAGTGCATGATAGCCACGTGATCAGTGCATGATAGCCACGTGATCAGTGCATGATCAGTCACGTGATCAGTGTATGATCAGCCACGTGATCAGTGCATGATCAGCCACATGATCAGTGCATGATCAATTACATGATCAGTGCATGATCAGTCACGTGACCAGTACATGGTAGCTACCTGATCATTGCCAGATCAGCCACGTGAGCAGTGCATGGTAGCCACGTGATCAGTGCATGATCAGCCATGTGATCAGTGCATGATCAGTCACGTGATCAGTGCATGGTCAGTCACGTGATCAGTGCATGATCATCCACGTGATCAGTGCATGTGGAGTCATGTAGTCAATGCATGATAGCGCCGTGATCAGTGCATGATCAGTCCCGTGATGAGAGTATGATCAGCTAAGTGATCAGTGCAAGACAGCTACGTGATCAGTGCATGATCAGTCACATGATCAGTGCATGATCAGTCACGTGATAGGTGTGTGATCAGCCATGTGAACAGTTCATGATCAGTCACATGATCAGTGCATGATCAGTCACGGTAGAGGTGTGTGATCAGCCATGTGAGCAGTGTATGATCAGCCACGTGATCAGTGCATGATAGCCACGTGATCAGTGCATGATCAGTTACCTGAGCAGTGTATGATCAGCCACGTGATCAGTGCATGGTCAGACACGTGAACAGTGTATGATCAGCCACGTGATCAGCGCCATTAAGTCACATGAACACCACATGATACTCATGTGATCAGTCCATGCTCAGTCACGGTATCAGTGCATGATCAGCCACGTGATCAGTGCATGATCTGTCACATGATTAGTGTATGATCATCCACGTGATCAGTGCATGGGCAGTCATGTGATCAGTGCATGATGTAGACGTGAACAGTGCATGATCAGTCTCGTGACCAGTGCATGATAGCCACGTGATCAGTGCATGATCAGTCACCTGATGGGTGTATGATCATTCACGTGACCTGTACATGGTAGCTACATGATCATTGCATGATCAGCCACCTGAGTAGTGCACAATAGCCACGTGATCACTGCATGATCAGTCACGTGATCAGTGCATGATCAGTCATGTGACCAGTACATGGTAGCTGCGTGATCATCGCATGATCAGCCACGTGAGCAGTGCATTATAGCCACGGGATCAGTGCATGATCAGACACGAGATCAGTGCATGATCAGTCACGTAATCAGTGCATGATAAATTACCTGATCAGTGCATGATCAGTCACGTGACCCGTTCATGGTAGCTACGTGATCATTGCATGATCAGCCACGTGATCAGTGCATGATATCCACGTGATCAGTGCAGGATAGCCACGTGATCAGTTCATGATTATTCACGTGATCTGTACATGATCAGTCACGTGAACAGTGCATGATCAGTCATGTGATCAGTGTATGACGAGCCAAGTGATCAGTGCATGATAGCCACGTGATCCGTGCATGATCAGTCACGTGATCAGTGCATGATCAGTCACGTGATCAGTGCATGATCAGCCACGTGATCAGTGCATGATCAGCCAAATGATAAGTGCATGATCAATTACGTGATCAGTGCATGATCAGCCACGTGATCAGTGCATGATCAGTCACGTGATCAGTACATGATCAATCACGTGAACAGTGCGTGATCATTTAGGTGATCTGTGCATGATCAGTCACGTGACCAGTATATGGTAGCTACGTGATCATTCCATGACGAGCCACGTGAGCAGTGCATGATAGAAACGTGATGTGTGAATGATGAGTTACGTGAGCAGAGTATGATCAGCCACGTGATCACTGCATGAGTTCCACGTGATCAGTGCATGATATGTCACGTGACAGGTGTGTGATCAGCCACGTGAACAGTGCATGTTCAGCCACGTGATCAGTGCATGATAAACTAGTGATCAGTGCATGATCAATCACGTGATCAGTGTATGATCAGCCACGTGAACAGTGCATGCTCAGTCACGTGATCTGGGCCTGCTGAGCTGCGTGATTACTGTCTGCTCATCTGCTTGACAATTGCCAGCTGAGCTGCACGATTCCTGCCTGTCATCTGCTTGACAATTGCCAGCTTTGCTGCGTCATTCCTGCCTGCTCAGCTGCTTGATTATTGCCAGCTGAGCAGCATGATTCCTCACAGATGAGTTCCATGATTATTGCCTGCTGACTGTTTGATTCGTGCCTACTCAGCTCTTTGTTTATTGCCTCCAGAGGCACATGATCAGTGTATGATAGCAAACATGAGCAGTGCATGATCAGTCACATGATCAGTGCCATTAAGTCACGTGATCACTACATGATAGTCATGTGATCAGTCCATGCTGAGTCACGGTATCAGTGCATGATCAGCCACGTGATCAGTGCATGATCTGTCACATGATTAGTGTATGATCATCCACGTGATCAGTGCATGATCTGTCTCGTGATCAGTGCATGATGGCCACGTGATCAGTGCATGATCAGTCTCGTGATCAGTGCATGATAGCCACGTGATCAGTGCATGATCAGTCACATGATCAGTGCATGATCAGTCACGTGATAATTGTGTGATCAGCCACGTGAACAGTGCATGCTCAGTCACGTGATCAGGGCCTGCTGAGCTGCGTGATTACTGTCTGCTCATCTGCTTGACAATTTCCAGCTGAGCTGCACGATTCCTGCCTGTCATCTCCTTGACAATTGCCACCTGTGCTGGGTAATTCTTGCCTGCTCATCTACTTGATTATTGCCAGCTGAGCAGCATGATTTCTCAGAGGTGATTTCCATGATTATAGCCTGCTGACTGATTCCTGCCTACTCAGCTCTATGTTCATTGCCTCCAGAGGCACATGATCAGTGTGTGACACCAAACATGATCAGCACATGATCAGTCACATAATCAATGCATGATAAGCCAGGTGATCAGTGCATGATCAATTATGTGATCAGTGCATGATCAGTCATGTGACCAGTACATGGTAGCTGCGTGATCATTGCATGATCAGCCACGTGAGCAGTGCATGATAGTCACGTGATCAGTGCATGATCAGTCACGTGATCAGTGCATGATCAATTACCTGATCAGTGCATGATCACTCACGTGAACAGTGCATGATAAGTCAACTGATCAGTGCATGATCAATTATGTGATCAGTGCATGATCACTCACATGACCAGTACATGGTAGCTACGTGATCATTGCATGAACAGCCTCGTGAGCAGTGCATGATAGCCAGGTGATCAGTGCATGATCTGTCACATGATCAGTGTATGATCATCCGGGTGATCAGTGCATGGGCAGTCATGTGATCAGTGCATGATATAGACGTGATTAGTGCATGATCAGTCACAAGACCAGTACATGGTTGCTACGTGATCGTTGCATGATCAGCCACGTGAGCAGAGCATAATAGCCACGTGATCAGTGCATTATCAGTCACGTGATCAGTACATGATCAGTCACGTGAACAGTGCATGCTCATTTACGTTATCTGTGCATGATCAGTCACGTGACCAGTATATGGTAGCTTCGTGATCATTCCATGACGGACCACGTGAGCAGTGCATGATAGCAACATAATGTGTGCATGATGAGTTACGTGAGCAGAGTATGATCAGCCACGTGATCAGTGCATGAGTGCCACGTGATCAGTGCATGATATGTCACGGGACAGGTGTGTGATCAGCCAGGTGAACAGTGCATGTTCAGCCACGTATTCAGTGCATGATAGCCACGTGATCAGTGCATGATCAGTCACGTGATACATGTGTGATCAGCCACGTGATAAGTGCATGATGAGCCAAGTGATCAGTGCAAGATCAATTACGTGATCAGTGCATGTTCAGTCACGTGACCAGTACATAGTTGCTACGTGATCCTTGCATGATCAGCCACGTGAGCAGAGCATGATAGCCACGGGATCAGTGCATGATCAGTCACGTGATCAGTACATGATCAGTCACTTGAACAGTGCATGATCATTTACGTGATCTGTGCATGATCAGTCACGTGACCAGTATATGGTAGCTACGTGATCATTCCATGACGAGCCACGTGAGCAGTGCATGATAGCCACGTGATGTGTGCATGGTCAGTTACGTGAGTAGAGTATGATCAGCAACGTGATTAGTGCATGATCAGTCACGTGATCAGAACATGATCAGTCACGTGAACAGTGCGTGATCATTTACGTGATCATTGCATGACCAGCCACGTGAGCAGTGCATGATCAGCCACGTGATCAGTGCATGTTATCCACGTGATCAGTGCAGGATAGCCACGTGATCACTTCATGATTATTCACGTGATCTGTACATGATCAGTCACGTGATACGTGTGTGATCAGCCACGGGATCAGTGCGTGATGAGCCATGTGATCAGTGCAGGATCAATTGCGTGAGCAGTGCATGATCAGTCACGTGACCAGTACATGGTAGCTACGTGATCATTGCATGATCAGCCACGTGATCAGTGCATGATAGCCACGTGATCAGTGCATGAGAGCCACGTGATCAGTGCATGTACAGTCACGTGATACATGTGTGATCAGCCACGTGATCAGTGCATGAGTGCCACGTGATCAGTGCATGATATGTCACGTGACAGGTGTGTGATCAGCCACGTGAACAGTGCATGTTCAGCCACGTGATCAGTGCATGATAAACTTGTGATCAGTGCATGATCAATCACGTGATCAGTGTATGATCAGCCACGTGAACAGTGCATGCTCAGTCACGTGATCTGGGCCTGCTGAGCTGCGTGATTACTGTCTGCTCATCTGCTTGACAATTGCCAGCTGAGCTGCACGATTCCTGCCTGTCATCTGCTTGACAATTGCCAGCTGTGCTGCGTCATTCCTGCCTGCTCAGCTGCTTGATTATTGCCAGCTGAGCAGCATGATTCCTCACAGATGAGTTCCATGATTATTGCCTGCTGACTGTTTGATTCGTGCCTACTCAGCTCTTTGTTTATTGCCTCCAGAGGCACATGATCAGTGTATGATAGCAAACATGATCAGCGCATGATCAGTCACATGATCAGTGCCATTAAGTCACGTGATCACTACATGATAGTCATGTGATCAGTCCATGCTCAGTCACGGTATCAGTGCATGATCAGCCACGTGATCAGTGCATGATCTGTCACATGATTAGTGTATGATCATCCACGTGATCAGTGCATGATCAGTCTCGTGATCAGTGCATGATAGCCACGTGATCAGTGCATGATCAGTCTCGTGATCAGTGCATGATAGCCACGTGATCAGTGCATGATCAGTCACATGATCAGTGCATGATCAGTCACGTGATAATTGTGTGATCAGCCACGTGAACAGTGCATGCTCAGTCACGTGATCAGGGCCTGCTGAGCTGCGTGATTACTGTCTGCTCATCTGCTTGACAATTTCCAGCTGAGCTGCACGATTCCTGCCTGTCATCTCCTTGACAATTGCCACCTGTGCTGGGTAATTCTTGCCTGCTCATCTACTTGATTATTGCCAGCTGAGCAGCATGATTTCTCAGAGGTGATTTCCATGATTATAGCCTGCTGACTGATTCCTGCCTACTCAGCTCTATGTTCATTGCCTCCAGAGGCACATGATCAGTGTGTGACACCAAACATGATCAGCACATGATCAGTCACATAATCAATGCATGATAAGCAAGGTGATCAGTGCATGATCAGTCACGTGATCAGTGTATGATCAGCCACGTGATCAGTGCATGATCAGCCACATGATCAGTGCATGATCAATTACATGATCATTGCATGATCAGTCACATGACCAGTACATGTTAGCTATGTGATCATTGCGTGATCAGCCCCGTGATCAGTGCATGTTATCCACGTGATCAGTGCAGGATAGCCACGTGATCACTTCATGATTATTTACGTGATCTGTACATGATCAGTCACATGATACTTGTGTGATCAGCCACCGGATCAGTGCGTGATGAGCCGTGTGATCAGTGCAGGATCAATTACGTGATCAGTGCATGATCAGTCACATGACCAGTACATGGTAGCTACGTGATCATTGCGTGATCAGCCACGTGATCAGTGCATGATAGCCACGTGATCTGTGCATGATAGCCACATGATCAGTGCATGAGAGCCACGTGATCAGTGCAGGATCAATTACGTGATCAGTGCATGATCAGTCATGTGACCAGTACATAGTTGCTACGTGATCCTTGCATGATCAGCCACGTGAGCAGAGCATGACAGCCACGTAATCAGTGCATGATCAGTCACGTGATCAGTACATGATCAGTCACTTGAACAGTGCATGATCATTTACGTGATCTGTGCATGATCAGTCACGTGACCAGTATATGGTAGCTACGTGATCATTCCATGATGAGCCACGTGAGCAGTGCATTATAGCAACGTGATGTGTGCATGATCAGATACGTGAGCAGAGTATATCAGCCACGTGATCAGTGCATGATATGTCACGTGACAGGTGTGTGATCAGCCACGTGAACAGTGCATGTTCAGCCACGTGATCAGTGCATGGTCAGACACGTGATCATTGTATGATCAGCCACGTGAATAGTGCATGCTCAGTCACGTGATAAGGGCCTGCTGAGCTGCGTGATTACTGTCTGCTCATCTGCTTGACAATTGCCAGCTGAGCTGCATGATTTCTGCCTATCATCTGCTTGACAATTGCCAGCTGTGCTGCGTCATTCCTGCCTGCTCAGCTGCATGATTATTGCCAGCTGAGCAGCATGATTCCTCACAGCTGAGTTTCATGATTATTGCCTGCTGACTGTTTGATTCGTGCCTACTCAGCTCTTTGTTTATTGCCTCCAGAGGCACATGATCAGTGTATGATAGCAAACATGATCAGCGCATGATCAGTCACATGATCAGTGCCATTAAGTCACGTGATCACTACATGATAGTCATGTGATCAGTCCATGCTCAGTCACGGTATCAATGCATGATCAACCACGTGTTCAGTGCATGACAAGGCACGTGTTCAGTGTATGTCCAGCCAAGTGATCAGTGCATGATAGCCACGTGATCAGTGCATGATAGCCACGTGATCAGTGCATGATCAGTCACGTGATCAGTGTATGATCAGCCACGTGATCAGTGCATGATCAGCCACATGATCAGTGCATGATCAATTACATGATCAGTGCATGATCAGTCACGTGACCAGTACATGGTAGCTACGTGATCATTGCCAGATCAGCCACGTGAGCAGTGCATGGTAGCCACGTGATCAGTGCATGATCAGCCATGTGATCAGTGCATGATCAGTCACGTGATCAGTGCATGGTCAGTCAGGTGATCAGTGCATGATCATCCACGTGATCAGTGCATGTGGAGTCGTGTAGTCAATGCATGATAGCACCGTGATCAGTGCATGATCAGTCCCGTGATGAGTGTATGATCAGCTAAGTGATCAGTGCAAGACAGCTACGTGATCAGTGCATGATCAGTCACATGATCAGTGCATGATCAGTCACGTGATAGGTGTGTGATCAGCCATGTGAACAGTGCATGATCAGTCACATGATCAGTGCATGATCAGTCACGGTAGAGGTGTGTGATCAGCCATGTGAGCAGTGTATGATCAGCCACGTGATCAGTGCATGATAGCCACGTGATCAGTGCATGATCAGTTACCTGAGCAGTGTATGATCAGCCACGTGATCAGTGCATGGTCAGACACGTGAACAGTGTATGGTCAGCCACGTGATCAGCGCCATTAAGTCACATGAACACTACATGATACTCATGTGATCAGTCCATGCTCAGTCACGGTATCAGTGCATGATCAGCCACGTGATCAGTGCATGATCTGTCACATGATTAGTGTATGATCATCCACGTGATCAGTGCATGGGCAGTCATGTGATCAGTGCATGATGTAGACGTGAACAGTGCATGATCAGTCTCGTGACCAGTGCATGATAGCCACGTGATCAGTGCATGATCAGTCACCTGATGTGTGTATGATCATTCACGTGACCTGTACATGGTAGCTGCGTGATCATCGCATGATCAGCCACGTGAGCAGTGCATTATAGCCACGGGATCAGTGCATGATCAGACACGAGATCAGTGCATGATCAGTCACGTGATCAGTGCATGATAAATTACCTGATCAGTGCATGATCAGTCACGTGACCCGTTCATGGTAGCTACGTGATCATTGCATGATCAGCCACGTGATCAGTGCATGATATCCACGTGATCAGTGCAGGATAGCCACGTGATCAGTTCATGATTATTCACGTGATCTGTACATGATCAGTCACGTGAACAGTGCATGATCAGTCATGTGATCAGTGTATGACGAGCCAAGTGATCAGTGCATGATAGCCACGTGATCCGTGCATGATCAGTCACGTGATCAGTGCATGATCAGTCACGTGATCAGTGCATGATCAGCCACGTGATCAGTGCATGATCAGCCAAATGATAAGTGCATGATCAATTACGTGATCAGTGCATGATCAGCCACGTGATCAGTGCATGATCAGTCACGTGATCAGTACATGATCAATCACGTGAACAGTGCGTGATCATTTAGGTGATCTGTGCATGATCAGTCACGTGACCAGTATATGGTAGCTACGTGATCATTCCATGACGAGCCACGTGAGCAGTGCATGATAGAAACGTGATGTGTGAATGATGAGTTACGTGAGCAGAGTATGATCAGCCACGTGATCACTGCATGAGTTCCACGTGATCAGTGCATGATATGTCACGTGACAGGTGTGTGATCAGCCACGTGAACAGTGCATGTTCAGCCACGTGATCAGTGCATGATAAACTAGTGATCAGTGCATGATCAATCACGTGATCAGTGTATGATCAGCCACGTGAACAGTGCATGCTCAGTCACGTGATCTGGGCCTGCTGAGCTGCGTGATTACTGTCTGCTCATCTGCTTGACAATTGCCAGCTGAGCTGCACGATTCCTGCCTGTCATCTGCTTGACAATTGCCAGCTTTGCTGCGTCATTCCTGCCTGCTCAGCTGCTTGATTATTGCCAGCTGAGCAGCATGATTCCTCACAGATGAGTTCCATGATTATTGCCTGCTGACTGTTTGATTCGTGCCTACTCAGCTCTTTGTTTATTGCCTCCAGAGGCACATGATCAGTGTATGATAGCAAACATGAGCAGTGCATGATCAGTCACATGATCAGTGCCATTAAGTCACGTGATCACTACATGATAGTCATGTGATCAGTCCATGCTGAGTCACGGTATCAGTGCATGATCAGCCACGTGATCAGTGCATGATCTGTCACATGATTAGTGTATGATCATCCACGTGATCAGTGCATGATCTGTCTCGTGATCAGTGCATGATGGCCACGTGATCAGTGCATGATCAGTCTCGTGATCAGTGCATGATAGCCACGTGATCAGTGCATGATCAGTCACATGATCAGTGCATGATCAGTCACGTGATAATTGTGTGATCAGCCACGTGAACAGTGCATGCTCAGTCACGTGATCAGGGCCTGCTGAGCTGCGTGATTACTGTCTGCTCATCTGCTTGACAATTTCCAGCTGAGCTGCACGATTCCTGCCTGTCATCTCCTTGACAATTGCCACCTGTGCTGGGTAATTCTTGCCTGCTCATCTACTTGATTATTGCCAGCTGAGCAGCATGATTTCTCAGAGGTGATTTCCATGATTATAGCCTGCTGACTGATTCCTGCCTACTCAGCTCTATGTTCATTGCCTCCAGAGGCACATGATCAGTGTGTGACACCAAACATGATCAGCACATGATCAGTCACATAATCAATGCATGATAAGCCAGGTGATCAGTGCATGATCAATTATGTGATCAGTGCATGATCAGTCATGTGACCAGTACATGGTAGCTGCGTGATCATTGCATGATCAGCCACGTGAGCAGTGCATGATAGTCACGTGATCAGTGCATGATCAGTCACGTGATCAGTGCATGATCAATTACCTGATCAGTGCATGATCACTCACGTGAACAGTGCATGATAAGTCAACTGATCAGTGCATGATCAATTATGTGATCAGTGCATGATCACTCACATGACCAGTACATGGTAGCTACGTGATCATTGCATGAACAGCCTCGTGAGCAGTGCATGATAGCCAGGTGATCAGTGCATGATCTGTCACATGATCAGTGTATGATCATCCGGGTGATCAGTGCATGGGCAGTCATGTGATCAGTGCATGATATAGACGTGATTAGTGCATGATCAGTCACAAGACCAGTACATGGTTGCTACGTGATCGTTGCATGATCAGCCACGTGAGCAGAGCATAATAGCCACGTGATCAGTGCATTATCAGTCACGTGATCAGTACATGATCAGTCACGTGAACAGTGCATGCTCATTTACGTTATCTGTGCATGATCAGTCACGTGACCAGTATATGGTAGCTTCGTGATCATTCCATGACGGACCACGTGAGCAGTGCATGATAGCAACATAATGTGTGCATGATGAGTTACGTGAGCAGAGTATGATCAGCCACGTGATCAGTGCATGAGTGCCACGTGATCAGTGCATGATATGTCACGGGACAGGTGTGTGATCAGCCAGGTGAACAGTGCATGTTCAGCCACGTATTCAGTGCATGATAGCCACGTGATCAGTGCATGATCAGTCACGTGATACATGTGTGATCAGCCACGTGATAAGTGCATGATGAGCCAAGTGATCAGTGCAAGATCAATTACGTGATCAGTGCATGTTCAGTCACGTGACCAGTACATAGTTGCTACGTGATCCTTGCATGATCAGCCACGTGAGCAGAGCATGATAGCCACGGGATCAGTGCATGATCAGTCACGTGATCAGTACATGATCAGTCACTTGAACAGTGCATGATCATTTACGTGATCTGTGCATGATCAGTCACGTGACCAGTATATGGTAGCTACGTGATTATTCCATGACGAGCCACGTGAGCAGTGCATGATAGCCACGTGATGTGTGCATGGTCAGTTACGTGAGTAGAGTATGATCAGCAACGTGATTAGTGCATGATCAGTCACGTGATCAGAACATGATCAGTCACGTGAACAGTGCGTGATCATTTACGTGATCATTGCATGACCAGCCACGTGAGCAGTGCATGATCAGCCACGTGATCAGTGCATGTTATCCACGTGATCAGTGCAGGATAGCCACGTGATCACTTCATGATTATTCACGTGATCTGTACATGATCAGTCACGTGATACGTGTGTGATCAGCCACGGGATCAGTGCGTGATGAGCCATGTGATCAGTGCAGGATCAATTGCGTGAGCAGTGCATGATCAGTCACGTGACCAGTACATGGTAGCTACGTGATCATTGCATGATCAGCCACGTGATCAGTGCATGATAGCCACGTGATCAGTGCATGAGAGCCACGTGATCAGTGCATGTACAGTCACGTGATACATGTGTGATCAGCCACGTGATCAGTGCATGAGTGCCACGTGATCAGTGCATGATATGTCACGTGACAGGTGTGTGATCAGCCACGTGAACAGTGCATGTTCAGCCACGTGATCAGTGCATGATAAACTTGTGATCAGTGCATGATCAATCACGTGATCAGTGTATGATCAGCCACGTGAACAGTGCATGCTCAGTCACGTGATCTGGGCCTGCTGAGCTGCGTGATTACTGTCTGCTCATCTGCTTGACAATTGCCAGCTGAGCTGCACGATTCCTGCCTGTCATCTGCTTGACAATTGCCAGCTGTGCTGCGTCATTCCTGCCTGCTCAGCTGCTTGATTATTGCCAGCTGAGCAGCATGATTCCTCACAGATGAGTTCCATGATTATTGCCTGCTGACTGTTTGATTCGTGCCTACTCAGCTCTTTGTTTATTGCCTCCAGAGGCACATGATCAGTGTATGATAGCAAACATGATCAGCGCATGATCAGTCACATGATCAGTGCCATTAAGTCACGTGATCACTACATGATAGTCATGTGATCAGTCCATGCTGAGTCACGGTATCAGTGCATGATCAGCCACGTGATCAGTGCATGATCTGTCACATGATTAGTGTATGATCATCCACGTGATCAGTGCATGATCAGTCTCGTGATCAGTGCATGATGGTCACGTGATCAGTGCATGATCAGTCTCGTGATCAGTGCATGATAGCCACGTGATCAGTGCATGATCAGTCACATGATCAGTGCATGATCAGTCACGTGATAATTGTGTGATCAGCCACGTGAACAGTGCATGCTCAGTCACGTGATCAGGGCCTGCTGAGCTGCGTGATTACTGTCTGCTCATCTGCTTGACAATTTCCAGCTGAGCTGCACGATTCCTGCCTGTCATCTCCTTGACAATTGCCACCTGTGCTGGGTAATTCTTGCCTGCTCATCTACTTGATTATTGCCAGCTGAGCAGCATGATTTCTCAGAGGTGATTTCCATGATTATAGCCTGCTGACTGATTCCTGCCTACTCAGCTCTATGTTCATTGCCTCCAGAGGCACATGATCAGTGTGTGACACCAAACATGATCAGCACATGATCAGTCACATAATCAATGCATGATAAGCAAGGTGATCAGTGCATGATCAGTCACGTGATCAGTGTATGATCAGCCACGTGATCAGTGCATGATCAGCCACATGATCAGTGCATGATCAATTACATGATCATTGCATGATCAGTCACATGACCAGTACATGTTAGCTATGTGATCATTGCGTGATCAGCCCCGTGATCAGTGCATGTTATCCACGTGATCAGTGCAGGATAGCCACGTGATCACTTCATGATTATTTACGTGATCTGTACATGATCAGTCACATGATACTTGTGTGATCAGCCACCGGATCAGTGCGTGATGAGCCGTGTGATCAGTGCAGGATCAATTACGTGATCAGTGCATGATCAGTCACATGACCAGTACATGGTAGCTACGTGATCATTGCGTGATCAGCCACGTGATCAGTGCATGATAGCCACGTGATCTGTGCATGATAGCCACATGATCAGTGCATGAGAGCCACGTGATCAGTGCAGGATCAATTACGTGATCAGTGCATGATCAGTCATGTGACCAGTACATAGTTGCTACGTGATCCTTGCATGATCAGCCACGTGAGCAGAGCATGACAGCCACGTAATCAGTGCATGATCAGTCACGTGATCAGTACATGATCAGTCACTTGAACAGTGCATGATCATTTACGTGATCTGTGCATGATCAGTCACGTGACCAGTATATGGTAGCTACGTGATCATTCCATGATGAGCCACGTGAGCAGTGCATTATAGCAACGTGATGTGTGCATGATCAGATACGTGAGCAGAGTATGATCAGCCACGTGATCAGTGCATGATATGTCACGTGACAGGTGTGTGATCAGCCACGTGAACAGTGCATGTTCAGCCACGTGATCAGTGCATGGTCAGACACGTGATCATTGTATGATCAGCCACGTGAATAGTGCATGCTCAGTCACGTGATAAGGGCCTGCTGAGCTGCGTGATTACTGTCTGCTCATCTGCTTGACAATTGCCAGCTGAGCTGCATGATTTCTGCCTATCATCTGCTTGACAATTGCCAGCTGTGCTGCGTCATTCCTGCCTGCTCAGCTGCATGATTATTGCCAGCTGAGCAGCATGATTCCTCACAGCTGAGTTTCATGATTATTGCCTGCTGACTGTTTGATTCGTGCCTACTCAGCTCTTTGTTTATTGCCTCCAGAGGCACATGATCAGTGTATGATAGCAAACATGATCAGCGCATGATCAGTCACATGATCAGCGCCATTAAGTCACGTGATCACTACATGATAGTCATGTGATCAGTCCATGCTCAGTCACGGTATCAATGCATGATCAACCACGTGTTCAGTGCATGACAAGGCAAGTGTTCAGTGTATGTCCAGCCAAGTGATCAGTGCATGATAGCCACGTGATCAGTGCATGATAGCCACGTGATCAGTGCATGATCAGTCACGTGATCAGTGTATGATCAGCCACGTGATCAGTGCATGATCAGCCACATGATCAGTGCATGATCAATTACATGATCAGTGCATGATCAGTCACGTGACCAGTACATGGTAGCTACGTGATCATTGCCAGATCAGCCACGTGAGCAGTGCATGGTAGCCACGTGATCAGTGCATGATCAGCCATGTGATCAGTGCATGATCAGTCACGTGATCAGTGCATGGTCAGTCAGGTGATCAGTGCATGATCATCCACGTGATCAGTGCATGTGGAGTCGTGTAGTCAATGCATGATAGCACCGTGATCAGTGCATGATCAGTCCCGTGATGAGTGTATGATCAGCTAAGTGATCAGTGCAAGACAGCTACGTGATCAGTGCATGATCAGTCACATGATCAGTGCATGATCAGTCACGTGATAGGTGTGTGATCAGCCATGTGAACAGTGCATGATCAGTCACATGATCAGTGCATGATCAGTCACGGTAGAGGTGTGTGATCAGCCATGTGAGCAGTGTATGATCAGCCACGTGATCAGTGCATGATAGCCACGTGATCAGTGCATGATCAGTTACCTGAGCAGTGTATGATCAGCCACGTGATCAGTGCATGGTCAGACACGTGAACAGTGTATGGTCAGCCACGTGATCAGCGCCATTAAGTCACATGAACACTACATGATACTCATGTGATCAGTCCATGCTCAGTCACGGTATCAGTGCATGATCAGCCACGTGATCAGTGCATGATCTGTCACATGATTAGTGTATGATCATCCACGTGATCAGTGCATGGGCAGTCATGTGATCAGTGCATGATGTAGACGTGAACAGTGCATGATCAGTCTCGTGACCAGTGCATGATAGCCACGTGATCAGTGCATGATCAGTCACCTGATGTGTGTATGATCATTCACGTGACCTGTACATGGTAGCTGCGTGATCATCGCATGATCAGCCACGTGAGCAGTGCATTATAGCCACGGGATCAGTGCATGATCAGACACGAGATCAGTGCATGATCAGTCACGTGATCAGTGCATGATAAATTACCTGATCAGTGCATGATCAGTCACGTGACCCGTTCATGGTAGCTACGTGATCATTGCATGATCAGCCACGTGATCAGTGCATGATATCCACGTGATCAGTGCAGGATAGCCACGTGATCAGTTCATGATTATTCACGTGATCTGTACATGATCAGTCACGTGAACAGTGCATGATCAGTCATGTGATCAGTGTATGACGAGCCAAGTGATCAGTGCATGATAGCCACGTGATCCGTGCATGATCAGTCACGTGATCAGTGCATGATCAGTCACGTGATCAGTGCATGATCAGCCACGTGATCAGTGCATGATCAGCCAAATGATAAGTGCATGATCAATTACGTGATCAGTGCATGATCAGCCACGTGATCAGTGCATGATCAGTCACGTGATCAGTACATGATCAATCACGTGAACAGTGCGTGATCATTTAGGTGATCTGTGCATGATCAGTCACGTGACCAGTATATGGTAGCTACGTGATCATTCCATGACGAGCCACGTGAGCAGTGCATGATAGAAACGTGATGTGTGAATGATGAGTTACGTGAGCAGAGTATGATCAGCCACGTGATCACTGCATGAGTTCCACGTGATCAGTGCATGATATGTCACGTGACAGGTGTGTGATCAGCCACGTGAACAGTGCATGTTCAGCCACGTGATCAGTGCATGATAAACTAGTGATCAGTGCATGATCAATCACGTGATCAGTGTATGATCAGCCACGTGAACAGTGCATGCTCAGTCACGTGATCTGGGCCTGCTGAGCTGCGTGATTACTGTCTGCTCATCTGCTTGACAATTGCCAGCTGAGCTGCACGATTCCTGCCTGTCATCTGCTTGACAATTGCCAGCTTTGCTGCGTCATTCCTGCCTGCTCAGCTGCTTGATTATTGCCAGCTGAGCAGCATGATTCCTCACAGATGAGTTCCATGATTATTGCCTGCTGACTGTTTGATTCGTGCCTACTCAGCTCTTTGTTTATTGCCTCCAGAGGCACATGATCAGTGTATGATAGCAAACATGAGCAGTGCATGATCAGTCACATGATCAGTGCCATTAAGTCACGTGATCACTACATGATAGTCATGTGATCAGTCCATGCTGAGTCACGGTATCAGTGCATGATCAGCCACGTGATCAGTGCATGATCTGTCACATGATTAGTGTATGATCATCCACGTGATCAGTGCATGATCTGTCTCGTGATCAGTGCATGATGGCCACGTGATCAGTGCATGATCAGTCTCGTGATCAGTGCATGATAGCCACGTGATCAGTGCATGATCAGTCACATGATCAGTGCATGATCAGTCACGTGATAATTGTGTGATCAGCCACGTGAACAGTGCATGCTCAGTCACGTGATCAGGGCCTGCTGAGCTGCGTGATTACTGTCTGCTCATCTGCTTGACAATTTCCAGCTGAGCTGCACGATTCCTGCCTGTCATCTCCTTGACAATTGCCACCTGTGCTGGGTAATTCTTGCCTGCTCATCTACTTGATTATTGCCAGCTGAGCAGCATGATTTCTCAGAGGTGATTTCCATGATTATAGCCTGCTGACTGATTCCTGCCTACTCAGCTCTATGTTCATTGCCTCCAGAGGCACATGATCAGTGTGTGACACCAAACATGATCAGCACATGATCAGTCACATAATCAATGCATGATAAGCCAGGTGATCAGTGCATGATCAATTATGTGATCAGTGCATGATCAGTCATGTGACCAGTACATGGTAGCTGCGTGATCATTGCATGATCAGCCACGTGAGCAGTGCATGATAGTCACGTGATCAGTGCATGATCAGTCACGTGATCAGTGCATGATCAATTACCTGATCAGTGCATGATCACTCACGTGAACAGTGCATGATAAGTCAACTGATCAGTGCATGATCAATTATGTGATCAGTGCATGATCACTCACATGACCAGTACATGGTAGCTACGTGATCATTGCATGAACAGCCTCGTGAGCAGTGCATGATAGCCAGGTGATCAGTGCATGATCTGTCACATGATCAGTGTATGATCATCCGGGTGATCAGTGCATGGGCAGTCATGTGATCAGTGCATGATATAGACGTGATTAGTGCATGATCAGTCACAAGACCAGTACATGGTTGCTACGTGATCGTTGCATGATCAGCCACGTGAGCAGAGCATAATAGCCACGTGATCAGTGCATTATCAGTCACGTGATCAGTACATGATCAGTCACGTGAACAGTGCATGCTCATTTACGTTATCTGTGCATGATCAGTCACGTGACCAGTATATGGTAGCTTCGTGATCATTCCATGACGGACCACGTGAGCAGTGCATGATAGCAACATAATGTGTGCATGATGAGTTACGTGAGCAGAGTATGATCAGCCACGTGATCAGTGCATGAGTGCCACGTGATCAGTGCATGATATGTCACGGGACAGGTGTGTGATCAGCCAGGTGAACAGTGCATGTTCAGCCACGTATTCAGTGCATGATAGCCACGTGATCAGTGCATGATCAGTCACGTGATACATGTGTGATCAGCCACGTGATAAGTGCATGATGAGCCAAGTGATCAGTGCAAGATCAATTACGTGATCAGTGCATGTTCAGTCACGTGACCAGTACATAGTTGCTACGTGATCCTTGCATGATCAGCCACGTGAGCAGAGCATGATAGCCACGGGATCAGTGCATGATCAGTCACGTGATCAGTACATGATCAGTCACTTGAACAGTGCATGATCATTTACGTGATCTGTGCATGATCAGTCACGTGACCAGTATATGGTAGCTACGTGATCATTCCATGACGAGCCACGTGAGCAGTGCATGATAGCCACGTGATGTGTGCATGGTCAGTTACGTGAGTAGAGTATGATCAGCAACGTGATTAGTGCATGATCAGTCACGTGATCAGAACATGATCAGTCACGTGAACAGTGCGTGATCATTTACGTGATCATTGCATGACCAGCCACGTGAGCAGTGCATGATCAGCCACGTGATCAGTGCATGTTATCCACGTGATCAGTGCAGGATAGCCACGTGATCACTTCATGATTATTCACGTGATCTGTACATGATCAGTCACGTGATACGTGTGTGATCAGCCACGGGATCAGTGCGTGATGAGCCATGTGATCAGTGCAGGATCAATTTCGTGAGCAGTGCATGATCAGTCACGTGACCAGTACATGGTAGCTACGTGATCATTGCATGATCAGCCACGTGATCAGTGCATGATAGCCACGTGATCAGTGCATGAGAGCCACGTGATCAGTGCATGTACAGTCACGTGATACATGTGTGATCAGCCACGTGATCAGTGCATGATGAGCCACGTGATCAGTGCAGTATCAATTACGTGATCAGTGCATGATCAGTCACGTGACAAGTACATGGTTGTTAACTGAATCTTGCATGATCAGCCACGTGAGCAGAGCATGATAGCCACATGATCAGTGCCTGGTCAGTCACGTGAAAGTACATGATCAGTCACTTGAACAGTGCATGATCATTTACGTGATCTGTGCATGATCAGTCACGTGACCAGTATATGGTAGCTACGTGATCATTCCATGACGAGCCACGTGAGCAGTGCATGATCAGCCAAATGATCAGTGCATGATCAATTACGTTATCAGTGCATGATCAGCCATGTGATCAGTGCATGATCAGTCACGTGATCAGTGCATGGTCAGTCAGGTGATCAGTGCATGATCATCCACGTGATCAGTGCATGTGGAGTCATGTAGACAATGCATGATAGCGCCGTGTTCAGTGCACGATCAGTCCCGTGATGAGTGTATGATCAGCCAAGTGATCAGTGCAAGATAGCTACGTGATCAGTGCATGATCAGCCACGTCATCAGTGCATGATAGCCACGTGAGCAGTGCATACAATCACGTGATCAGTGCATGAGAGCCACGTGATCAGTGCATGATTATTCACGTGATAGGTGTGTGATCAGCCACGTGAACAGTGCATGCTCAGTCACGTGATAACGGCCTGCTGAGCTGCGTGATTACTGTCTGCTCATCTGCTTGACAACTGCCAGCTGAGCTGTACGATTCCTGCCTGTCATCTCCTTGACAATTGCCACCTGTGCTGCATAATTCCTGCCTGCTCATCTTCTTGTTTATTGCCAGCTGAGCAGCATGATTTCTCATAGCTGAGTTCCATGATTATAGCCTGCTGACTGATTCCTGCCTACTCAGCTCTTTGTTCATTGCCTGCAGATGCACATGATCAGTGTGTGACACCAAACATGATCAGCACATGATCAGTCACATGATCAATGCATGATAAGCCAGGTGATCAGTGCAGGATCAATTACGTGATCAGTGCATGATCAGTCATGTGACCAGTACATGGTAGCTGCGTGATCATTGCATGATCAGCCACGTGATCAGGGCATGATAGCCACGTGATCAGTGCATGATAACCACGTGATCAGTGCATGATCAGTCACGTGATACGTGTGTGATCAGACACGTAATCAGTGCATGTTATCCACGTGATCAGTGCAGGATAGCCACATGATCACTTCATGATTATTTACGTGATCTGTACATGATCAGTCACGTGATACGTGTGTGATCAGCCACGTGATCAGTGCATGATGAGCCACGTGATCAGTGCAGGATCAATTACGTGATCAGTGCATGTACAGTCACGTGACAACTACATGGTTGTTAACTGATCCTTGCATGATCAGCCACGTGAGCAGAGCATGATAGCCACATGATCAGTGCAAGATCAGTCATGTGAAAAGTACATGATCAGTCATTTGAACAGTGCATGATCATTTCTGTGATCTGTGCATGATCAGTCACGTGACCAGTATATGGTAGCTACGTGATCATTCAATGACGAGCCACGTGAGCAGTGCATGATAGTCACGTGATGTGTGCATGATCAGTTACGTGAGCAGAGTATGATCAGCCACGTGATCAGTGCATGAGTGCCACGTGATCAGTGCATGATATGTCACGTGACAGGTGTGTGATCAGCCACGTGAACAGTGCATGTTCAGCCACGTGATCAGTGCATGATAGCCACGTGATCAGTGCATGATCAGTTACCTGAGCAGTGTATGATCAGCCACGTGATCAGTGCAAGGTCAGACACGTGAACAGTGTATGATCAGCCACGTGATCAGTGCATGATATCCAAGTGATCAGTGCATGATCAATCACGTGATCAGTGTATGATCAGCCACATGAACAGTGCATGCTCAGTCACGTGATCAGGGCCTGCTGAGCTGCGTGATTACTGTCTTCCATCTGCTTGACAATTGCCAGCTGAGCTGCACGATTCCTGCCTGTCATCTGCTTGACAACTGCCAGCTGTGCTGGGTAATTCCTGCCTGCTCAGCTGCTTGATTATTGCCAGCTGAGCAGCATGATTCCTCACAGCTGAGTTCCATGATTATTGCCTGCTGACTGTTTGATTTGTGCCTACTCAGCTCTTTGTTTATTGCCTCCAGAGGCACATGATCAGTGTATGATAGCAAACATGATCAGCGCATGATCAGTCACATGATCAGCGCCATTAAGTCACGTGATCACTACATGATAGTCATGTGATCAGTCCATGCTCAGTCACGGTATCAGTGCATGATCAGCCACGTGATCAGTGCATGATCTGTCACATGATTAGTGTATGATCATCCACATGATCAGTGCATGGGCAGTCATGTGATCAGTGCATGATTAGACGTGATCAGTGCATTTTCAGTCTCGTGGTCAGTGCATGATAGCCACGTGATCAGTGCATGATCAGTCACCTGATGGGTGTATGATCATTCACGTGACCGGTACATGGTAGCTAAATGATCAGTGTTTGACCAGCCATGTGATAAGTGCATGATAGCCACGTGATCAGTGCATGATGAGCCATGTGATCAGTGCATGATCAGTCACGTGATCAGTGCATGATCAGCCACATGATAAGTGCATGATCAATTACGTCATCAGTGCATGATCAGTCACCTGACCAGTACATGGTAGCTGCGTGATCAGTGTATGACCAGCCAAGTGATCAGTGCATGATAGCCACGTGATCAGTGCATGATCAGTCACGTGATCAGTGCATGATCAGTCACGTGATCAGTGCATGATCAGCCACATGATCAGTGCATGATCAATTACGTCATCAGTGCATGATCAGTCACGTGACCAGTACATGGTAGCTGCGTGATCATTGCATGATCAGCCAAGTTAGCAGTGCATGATAGCCACGTGATCAGTGCATGATCAGTCACGTGATCAGTGCATGATTATTCACGTGTTCAGTGCATCATCAGCCACGTGATCAGTGCATGATCAATTACGTGATCAGTGCATGATCAGTCACGTGACCAGTACATGGCAGCTACGTGATCATTGCATGATCAGCCACGTGATCAGTGCATGATAGCCACGTGATCAGTGCATGATCATTCACGTGATACGTGTGTGATCAGCCACATGATCAGTGCATGATGAGTCAGGTGATCAGTGCAGGATTAATTACGTGATCAGTGCACGATCAGTCACGTGACCAGTACATGGTTGCTACGTGATCCTTGCATGATCAGCCACGTGAGCAGTGCATAATCAGTCACGTGATCAGTGCATGATCAGTCTCGTGATCAGTGTATGGTCAAGCACGTAATCAGTGCACGATAGCCAGGTAAATAGTGCACGATAGCCAGATGATCAGTGCATTATCAGTCACGTGATCAGTGTATGATCAGCCAAGTAATCAGTGCATGATTTCCAACTCATCAGTGCATGATCAGTCACGTGATCAGTGCATGGTCAGTCACGTGATCAGTGCATGATCAGTCACGTGATCAGTGCATGATAGCCACGTGATCAGTGCATGATCAGTTACGTGAGCAGTGTATGATCAGCCATGTGATCAGTGCAAGGTCAGACACGTGAACAGTGTATGATCAGCCACGTGATCAGTGCATGATATCCAAGTGATCAGTGCATGATCAATCACGTGATCAGTGTATGATCAGCCACATGAACAGTGCATGCTCAGTCACGTGATCAGGGCCTGCTGAGCTGCGTGATTACTGTCTTCCATCTGCTTGACAATTGCCAGCTGAGCTGCACGATTCCTGCCTGTCATCTGCTTGACAACTGCCAGCTGTGCTGGGTAATTCCTGCCTGCTCAGCTGCTTGATTATTGCCAGCTGAGCAGCATGATTCCTCACAGCTGAGTTCCATGATTATTGCCTGCTGACTGTTTGATTTGTGCCTACTCAGCTCTTTGTTTATTGCCTCCAGAGGCACATGATCAGTGTATGATAGCAAACATGATCAGCGCATGATCAGTCACATGATCAGCGCCATTAAGTCACGTGATCACTACATGATAGTCATGTGATCAGTCCATGCTCAGTCACGGTATCAGTGCATGATCATTCATGTGACCAGTACATGGTAGCTGCGTGATCATCGCATGATCAGCCACGTGAGCAGTGCATGATAGCTATGTGATCAGTGCATAATCAGACACGAGATCAGTGCATGATCAGTCATGTGATCAGTGCATGATCAGCCACGTGATCAGTGTATGTCCAGCCAAGTGATCAGTGCATGATAGCCACGTGATCAATGCATGATCAGTCACGTGATCAGTGCATGATCAGTCACGTGAACAGTGTATGATCAGCCACGTGATCAGTGCATGATCAGCCACATGATCAGTGCATGATCAATTATGTGATCAGTGCATGACGAGTCATGGGACCAGTACATGGTAGCTACGTGATCATTGCCAGATCATCCAAGTGAGCAGTGCATGATAGCCACGTGATCAGTGCATGATCAGCCACATGATCAGTGCATGATCAGTCACGTGACCAGTATATGGTAGCTACGTGATCATTTCATGATCAGCCACGTTAGCAGTGCATGATAGCCACGTGATCAGTGCTTGATCAGCCACGTGATCAGTGCATGATCAATTAGGTGATCAGTGCAAGATCAGTCACCTGACCAGTACATGGTAGCTGCGTGATCATTGCATGATCAGCAACGTGATCAGTACATGATAGCCACGATATCAGTGCATGATAGCCACGTGATCAGTGCATGATCAGTCACGTGATACGTGTGTGATCAGCCACGTGATCCGTGCATGATATCCACGTGATCAGTGAATGATAGCCATGTGATCAGTGCATGATCACTCACGGGACCAGTACATGGTAGCTGCGTGATCAGTGTATGACCAGCCAAGTGATCAGTGCATGATAGCCACGTGATCAGTGCATGATCAGTCACGTGATCAGTTCGTGATCAGTCACGTGATCAGTACATGATCAGTCACGTGAACAGTGCATGATCATTTACGTGATCTGTGCATGATCAGTAACGTGACCAGTATATGGTAGCTACGTGAACATTGCATGACCAGCCAGGTGAGAAGTGCATGATAGCCACCTGATGTGTGCATGATCAGTTACGTGAGCGGAATATGATCAGCCACGTGATCAGTGCATGAGTGCCACGTGATCAGTGCATGATCCGTCACGTGACAGGTGTGTGATAAGCCACGTGAACATTGCATGTTCAGCCAAGTGATCAGTGCATGATATCCACGTGATCAGTGCATGATCAGTTACGTGAACAGTTTATGATCAGCCACGTGAGCAGTGCATGGTCAGTCTCGTGAACAGTGCATGATCAGTCACCTGATCAGTGTATGATCAGCCACGTGATCAGTGCATGATAGCCACGTGATCAGTGCATGATGAGTCTCATGAAGAGTGCATGATCAGTCACGTGATCAGTGTATGATCAGCCACGTGATCAGTGCATGATGAGTCTCATGAAGAGTGCATGATCAAACACGTGATCAGTGCATGATGAGTCTCGTGAACAGTGCATATTCAGTCACATGATCAGTGCATGATCAGCAACGTGATCAATGCATGATCAGCAACGTGATCAATGCATGATCAGTCACGTGACTTGTATATGGTAGCTACGTGATCATTGCATGATCAGCCATGTGATCTGTGCATGATAGCCACGTGATCACTGCATGATAGCCACGTGATCAGTGCATGATCAGTCACGTGATCATTGCATGATCAGCCACGTGATCAGTGCATGACGAGGCACGTGATCAGTATGACCAGCCAAGTGATCAGTGCATGATAGCCACGTGATCAGTGCATGATCAGTCACGTGATCAGTGCATGATCAGTCACGTGACCAGTACATGGTAGCTACGTGATCATTGCATGATCAGCCACGTGAGCAGTGCATGAGAGCCACGTGATCAGTGCATGATCAGTCACGTGATCATTGCATGATCAGTCACGTGACCAGTACATGGTAGCTACGTGATCATTGCATGATCAGCCACGTGAGCAGTGCATGAGAGCCACTTGATCAGTTCATGATCAGCCACGTGATCAGTGCATGATCAGTCACGTGATCAGTGTATGATCAGTCACTTGATCAGTGCATGATCAATTACGTGATCAGTGCATGATCAGTCACGTGACCAGTACATGTAAGCTACGTGATCATTGCAGGTTCAGCCACGTGAGCACTGCATGATAGACACGTGATCAGTGCATGATAATCTACATGAGCAGTGTATGATCAGCCACGTGATCCGTGCATGATCAGACACGTGAACAGTGTATGATCAGCCACGTGATCAGTGCATGATACCTACGTGATCAGTTCATGATCAGTCACATGATCAGTGCATGATCACTCACGTGAACAGTGCATGACAAGTCACCTGATCAGTGCATGATCAATTATGTGATCAGTGCATGATCACTCACGTGACCAGTACATGTAAGCTACGTGATCATTGCAGGATCAGCCACGTGAGCACTGCATGATAGACACGTGATCAGTGCATGATCATCTACGTGAGCAGTGTATGATCAGCCAAGTGATCAGTGCAAGATCAGTCTCGTGATCAGTGTATGATCAACCACCTGATCAGTGCACGATAGCCAGGTAATGAGTGCACGATAGCCAGATGATCAGTGCATTATCAGTCATGTGATCAGTGTATGATCAGCCAAGTAATCAGTGCATGATTGCCAACTCATCAGTGCATGATCAGGCACGTGATCAGTGCATGGTCAGTCACGTGATCAGTGCATGATCAGTCACGTGATCAGTGTATGATCATCCAGGTGATCAGTGCATGTTGAGTCATGTAATCAATGCATGATAGCACCGTGATCAGTGCACGATCAGTCCCGTGATGAGTGTATGATCAGCCAAGTGATCAGTGCAAGATAGCTACGTGATCAGTGCATGATCAGTCACATGATCAGTGCATGATCAGCCACGTCATCAGTGCATGATAGGCACGTGATCAGTGCATACAATTATGTGATCAGTGCATGCGCAATCACGTGATCAGTGCATGAGAGCCACGTGATAAGTGCATGATCAGTCAAGTGATAGGTGTGTGATCATCCACGTGAACAGTGCATGCTCAGTCACGTGATCAGGGCCTGCTGAGCTGCGTGATTACTGTCTGCTCATCTGCTTGACAATTGCCAGCTGAGCTGCACGATTCCTGCCTGTCATCTCCTTGACATTTGCCACCTGTGCTGCGTAATTCCTGCCTGCTCATCTACTTGATTATTGCCAGCTGAGCAGCATGATTTCTCAGAGCTGAGTTCCATGATTATTGCCTGCTGACTGATTCCTGCCTACTCAGCTCTATGTTCATTGCCTCCAGAGGCACATGATCAGTGTATGACACCAAACATGATCAGCACATGATCAGTCATATGATCAATGCATGATAAGCCAGGTGATCAGTGCATGAACAATTACGTGATCAGTGCATGATCAGTCATGCGACTAGTACATCGTAGCTGCGTGATCATTGCATGATCAGCCACGTGAGCAGTGCATGATAGCCACGTGATCAGTGCATGATCAGTCACGTGATCAGTGCATGATCAGTCACGTGATACGTGTGTGATCAGCCACGTGATCAGTGCATGATAGCCACGTGATCACTTCATGAGTAGTCACGTGTTCTGTGCATGACCAGGCAGGTGCTCAGTGTATGATCAGCCACGTGATCAGTCCATGATCAGACACGTGAACAGTGTATGATCAGCCACGTGATCAGTGCATGATACCTATATGATCAGTTCATGTTTAGTCACGTGATCTGTGCATGACCAGGCACGTGCTCAATATATGATCAGCCACGTGATCAGTGCATGATCAGTCACGTGATAGGTGTGTGATCAGCCACGTGATCAGTGCATGATAGCCACGTGATCACTTCATGAGTAGTCACGTGATCACTTCATGATCAGCCACGTGATCAGTGCATGATCAGCCACGTGATCAGTGCAGGATCAGTCACGTGATCAGTGCATGATCAGCCACGTGATCAGTGCATGATCAGTCATGTGACCAGTACATTGTAGCTGCCTGATCATTGCATGATCAGCCAAGTGAGCAGTGCATGATATCCACGTGATCAGTGCATGATCAGTCACGTGATCAGTGCATGATAAGCCAGGTGATCAGTGCATGATCAATCACGTGATCAGTGCATGATCAACCACGTGATCAGTGCATGATCAGTCACGTGATCAGTGCATGATCAGCCACGTGATCAGTGCATGATCAGTCATGTGACCAGTACATTGTAGCTGCATGATCATTGCAGGATCAGCCAAGTGAGCAGTGCATGATTGCTACGTGATCAGTGCATGATCAGCCACGTGATCAGTGCATGATCACTCACGTGATCAGTTCATGATCAGCCACGTGATCAGTGCATGATAAGCCAGGTGATCAGTGCATGATCAATCACGTGATCAGTCCATGATCAACCACGTGAACAGTGCATGCTCAGTCACGTGATCAGGGCCTGCTGAGCTGCGTGATTACTGTCTGCTCATCTGCTTGACAATTGCCAGCTGAGCTGCACGATTCCTGCCTGTCATCTGCTTGACAATTCCCATCTGTGCTGTGTAATTCCTGCCTGCTCAGCTGCTTGATTATTGCCAGCTGAGCAGCATGATTCCTCACAGCTGAGTTCCATGATTATTGCCTGCTGACTGTATGATTCGTGCCTACTCAGCTCTTTGTTTATTGCCTCCAGAGGCACATGATCAGTGTATGATAGCAAACAAGATCAGCGCATGAACAGTCACATGATCAGCGCAATTAAGTCACGTGATCACTACATGAGAGTCATGTGATCAGTCCATGCTCAGTCACGGTATCAGTGCATGATCAGCCACGTGATCAGTGCATGATCTGTCACATGATTAGTGTATGATCCTCCACGTGATCACTGCATGATCAGTCTCGTGATCAGTGCATGATAGCCACGTGATCAGTGCATGATCAGTCACCTGATGGGTGTATGATCATTCACGTGACCTGTACATGGTAGCTACATGATCATTGCATGATCAGCCACGTGAGTAGTGCATGATAGACACGTGATCACTGCATGATCATTCACGTGATCAGTGCATGATCATTCATGTGACCAGTACATGGTAGCTGCGTGATCATCGCATGATCAGCCACGTGAGCAGTGCATGATAGCTATGTGATCAGTGCATAATCAGACACGAGATCAGTGCATGATCAGTCATGTGATCAGTGCATGATCAGCCACGTGATCAGTGTATGTCCAGCCAAGTGATCAGTGCATGATAGCCACGTGATCAATGCATGATCAGTCACGTAATCAGTGCATGATCAGTCACGTGAACAGTGTATGATCAGCCACGTGATCAGTGCATGATCAGCCACATGATCAGTGCATGATCAATTACGTGATCAGTGCATGATGAGTCACGTGACCAGTACATGGTAGCTACGTGATCATTGCCAGATCATCCAAGTGAGCAGTGCATGATAGCCACGTGATCAGTGCATGATCAGCCATGTGATCAGTGCATGATCAGTCACGTGATCAGTGCATGGTCAGTCACGTGATCAGTGCATGATCATCCACGTGATCAGTGCATGTGGACTCATGTAGTCAATGCATGATAGCGCCGAGATCAGTGCACGATCAGTCCCGTGATGAGTGTATGATCAGCCAAGTGATCAGTGCAAGATAGCTACATGATCAGTGCATGATCAGTCACATGATCAGTGCATGATCAGTCACATGATAGGTGTGTGATCAGCCATGTGAACAGTGCATGCTCAGTCACGTGATCAGGGCCTGCTGAGCTGCGTGATACTGTCTGCTCATCTGCTTGACAATTTCCAGCTGAGCTGCACGATTCCTGCCTGTCATCTCCTTGACAATTGACACCTGTGCTGCGTAATTCTTGCCTGCTCA
Organism: Bos taurus; assembly: GCF_002263795.3. NCBI lineage: Eukaryota > Metazoa > Chordata > Mammalia > Artiodactyla > Bovidae > Bos > Bos taurus. The sequence continues at coordinate 102,165 of NW_020191059.1, forward strand.
TCTACTTGATTATTGCCAGCTGAGCAGCATGATTTCTCAGAGCTGAGTTCCATGATTATAGCCTGCTGACTGATTCCTGCCTACTCAGCTCTATGTTCATTGCCTCCAGAGGCACATGATCAGTGTGTGACACCAAACATGATCAGCATATGATCAGTCACATAATCAATGCATGATAAGCCAGGTGATCAGTGCATGATCAATTAGGTGATCAGTGCATGATCAGTCATGTGACCAGTACATGGTAGCTGCGTGATCATTGCATGATCAGCCACGTGAGCAGTGCATGATAGCCACGTGATCAGTGCATGATAAGTCACGTGATCTGTGCATGATCAGTCACGTGATCAGTGCATGATCAATTACCTAATCAGTGCATGATCAGTCACGTGACCAGTGCATGGTAGCTACGTGATCATTGCATGATCAGCCACGTGATCAGTGCATGATAGCCACGTGATCAGTTCATGATAGCCACATGATCTGTGCATGATCAGTCACGTGATAGGTGTGTGATCATCCACGTGAACAGTGCATGCTCAGTCACGTGATCAGGGCCTGCTGAGCTGCGTGATTACTGTCTGCTCATCTGCTTGACAATTGCCAGCTGAGCTGCACGATTCCTGCCTGTCATCTCCTTGACATTTGCCACCTGTGCTGCGTAATTCCTGCCTGCTCATCTACTTGATTATTGCCAGCTGAACAGCATGATTTCTCAGAGCTGAGTTCCATGATTATTGCCTGCTGACTGATTCCTGCATACTCAGCTCTTTGTTCATTGCCTCCAGAGGCACATGATCAGTGTATGACACCAAACATGATCAGCACATGATCAGTCACATAATCAATGCATGATAAGCCAGGTGATCAGTGCATGATCAATTACGTGATCAGTGCATGATCAGTCATGCGACTAGTACATCGTAGCTGCGTGATCATTGCATGATCAGCCACGTGAGCAGTGCATGATAGCCACGTGATCAGTGCATGATCAGTCACGTGATCTGTGCATGATCAGTCACGTGATCTGTGCATGATCAGTCACGTGATCAGTGCATGATCAGTCACGTGATACGTGTGTGATCAGCCACGTGATCAGTGCATGATAGCCACGTGATCACTTCATGAGTAGTCACGTGATCTGTGCATGACCAGGCACGTGCTCAGTGTATGATCAGCCACGTGATCAGTGCATGATCAGACACGTGAACAGTGTATGATCAGCCACGTGATCAGTGCATGATACCTATGTGATCAGTTCATGTTTAGTCCCGTGATCTGTGCATGACCAGGCACGTGCTCAATGTATGATCAGCCACGTGATCAGTGCATGATCAGTCACGTGATACGTGTGTGATCAGCCACTTGATCAGTGCATGATAGCCACGTGATCACTTCATGAGTAGAAACGTGATCACTTCATGATCAGCCACGTGATCAGTGCATGATCAGCCACGTGATCAGTGCATGATCAGTCACGTGATCAGTGCATTATCAGACACGTGATCAGTGCATGATCAGTCATGTGACCAGTACATTGTAGCTGCGTGATCATTGCATGATCAGCCAAGTGAACAGTGCATGATAGCCACGTGATCAGTGCATGATCAGCCACGTGATCAGTGCATGATAAGTCACGTGATCATTTCATGATCTGCCACGTGATCAGTGCCTGATAGCCACGTGATCAGTGCATGATCAATCACGTGATCAGTGCATGATCACTCACATGACCAGTACATGGTAGCTACGTGATCATTGCATGATCAGCCACGTGATCAGTGCATGACAGCCACGTGATCAGTGCATGATCAGTCACGTGATCAGTGCATGATCAGCCACATGATCAGTGCATGATCAATTACGTCATCATTGCATGATCAGTCACGTGACCAGTACATGGTAGCTGCGTGATCATTGCATGATCAGCCAAGTTAGCAGTACATGATAGCCACGTGATGAGTGCATGATCAGTCACGTGATCAGTGCATGATTATTCACGTGTTCAGTGCATGATCAGCCACGTGATCAGTGCAAGATCAATTACGTGATCAGTGCATGATCACTCACGTGACCAGTACATGGTAGCTACGTGATCATTGCATGATCAGCCACGTGATCAGTGCATGACAGCCACGTGATCAGTGCATGATCAGTCATGTGATACGTGTGTGATCAGCCACGTGATCAGTGCATGATATCCACGTGATCAGTGAATGATAGCCACGTGATTAGTGCATGATAGCCACGTGATCAGTGCATGATCAGTCACGTGATACGTGTGTGATCAGCCACGTGATCAGTGCATGATGAGTCAGGTGATCAGTGCAGGATTAATTATGTGATCAGTGCATGATCAGTCACGTGACAGGTGTGTGGTAAGCCACGTGAACAGTGCACGTTCAGCCACGTGATCAGTGCATGAATCCACGTGATCAGTGCATGATGAGTTACGTGGACAGTGTATGATCAGCCACGTGAGCAGTGCATGGTCAGACACGTGAACAGTGTATGATCAAACACGTGATCAGTGCATGATATCCACGTGATCAGTGCATGATGAGTCTCGTGAACAGTGCATATTCAGTCACATGATCAGTGCATGATCAGTCACGTGACTAGTATATGGTAGCTACGTGATCATTGCATGATCAGCCATGTGATCTGTGCATGATAGCCACGTGATCACGGCATGATAGCCACGTGATCAGTGCATGATCAGTCACATGATCAGTGCATGATCAGCCACGTGATCAGTACATGACGAGGCACGTGATCAGTATGACCAGCCAAGTGATCAGTGCATGATCAGTCACGTGATCAGTGCATGATCAGTCAGTGATCAGTGCATGATCAGTCACGTGACCAGTACATGGTAGCTACGTGATCATTGCATGATCAGCCACGTGAGCAGTGCATGAGAGCCACGTGATCAGTTCGTGATCAGTGCATGATCAGTTACGTGAGCAGTGTATGATCAGCCACGTGATCAGTCCATGGGCAGTCATGTGATCAGTGCATGATTAGACGTGATCAGTGCATTTTCAGTCTCGTGGTCAGTGCATGATAGCCACGTGATCAGTGCATGATCAGTCACCTGATGGGTGTATGATCATTCACGTGACCGGTACATGGTAGCTATATGATCAGTGTATGACCAGCCATGTGATAAGTGCATGATAGCCACGTGATCAGTGCATGATCAGCCACGTGATCAGTGCATGATCAGTCACGTGATCAGTGCATGATCAGCCACATGATCAGTGCATGATCAATTACGTCATCAGTGCATGATCAGTCACCTGACCAATACATGGTAGCTGCGTGATCAGTGTATGACCAGCCAAGTGATCAGTGCATGATAGCCACGTGATCAGTGCATCATCAGTCACGTCATCAGTGCATGATCAGCCACATGATAAGTGCATGATCAATTATGTCATCAGTGCATGATCAGTCACGTGACCAGTACATGGTTGCTACGTGATCATTGCATGACCAGCCACGTGAGCAGTTCATGATAGCCACGTGATCAGTGCATGATCAGTCACGTGATCAGTACATGATCAGTCAACTGAACAGTGCATGGTCATTTACGTGATCTGAGCATGATCAGTCACGTGACCAGTATATGGTAGCTACGTGAACATTGCATGACCAGCAGGGTGAGAAGTGCATGATAGGCATGTGATGTGTGCATGATAAGTTACGTGAGCAGAGTATAATCAGCCACGTGATCAGTGCATGAGTGCCACGTGATCAGTGCATGATCAGTCACGTGACAGGTGTGTGGTAAGCCACGTGAACAGTGCATGTTCAGCCACGTGATCAGTGCATGAATCCACGTGATCAGTGCATGATCAGTTACATGAACAGTGTATGATCAGCCACGTGAGCAGTGCATGGTCAGACACGTGAACAGTGTATGATTAAACACGTGATCAGTGCATGATATCCACGTGATCAGTGCATGATGAGTCTCGTGAACAGTGCATGATCAGTCACGTGATCAGTGCATGATCAGCCACGTGATCAGTGCATGATCAGTCACTTGTCCCAGTATATGGGTAGTCCACGTGATCATTGCAATGATCATTCCATGTGACTGTGGCAAGATAAGACACGTGTAACAGTGCATGATCAGTCACGTGAATCAGTGCATGATCGACGTGATCAGTGTATGAATCAGCCACGTGATCAGTTGCCATGACAGCCACATGACCAGTTCATGATCAATGTACGTGTCATGGCATGATCAAGTCACGTGACCACTACAGGTAGCTTGTGATCATGCATGAGCAGCACGTGAGCAGTGCATGATAGCCACGTGATCAGTGCATGATCAGCCACGTGATCAGTGGCATATCAGCCACGTGATCAGTGATGGTTAGTCACGTGATCAGTGCATATCATCCACGTGATCAGTGCATGTGGAGTCCATGTAGTCAAATTCCCATGATAGTGCGCGTAAATCAGTGCACGATCAGTCCCGTGAAGAGTGTATGACAGCCAAGTAATCAGTGCAAGATAGCACGTGATCAGTGCAAGATAGTCACATGATCAGTGCATGTCAGCCACGTCATCAGTGCATGATAGTCAACTGTGAAGCAGTGCATACAATT